>NW_027466156.1:415000-575000 GCF_046127955.1 Nelusetta ayraudi
GTTTACCTTATATGATGCTTATGTCTGCGTCCCCTTAAAAAACCTGAGATGTTTGCAAAGGCCGAGGGACTTTATGCAGCTCTTGCTGCTGAGGACTAACCGCAGGACAAACTAACAGTGTTTCCTCTGTTGCATGACCGGCGGCTGTTTGCTGTGGACTCTTAACAAAACACCAGAGAGTAAGTGTTGACTCAGCAAACTCACCGCAGCTCAACTCACAATCCAGCTGCAGGGTTTCCTCACCTGTCTGCTCCTCCTTCTCCTTGTATCTCCCCTCCTCCTTCCTTCCTCGTCCTCTCCCTCTTCTTTTTCTCCTCTTTCTCCTCTTTCTTTTTGCCCTCCTCCTCCTCCTCCTCTTCCTCTTCTTACCCTCCCCCTTACCCTCCTCTTCTCTTCTTTCTCCCACTTTTTCTTCTTTCTCCTCTTCTTCGCCCTCCTTCTCTTCTTTCTCATCCTGCACTTCCACTTCCTCCTCATCACCCTACTTCTCTTCCTCCTCCTCCTCCTCCTCCTCCTCGTCCCCCTCCTCCTTTTCCTTGTTCTCCTCTGCCTGCTTGTCTTCCTCCTCCTTCTCCTCCCCTCTTCCTGTTTTCCCTCCTCATTCTCCTTCTCCTTGTCCTCCTTTTCTTTCTCCTTGTCTTCCTCCTTCTCCTTTTCTTGTCCTCCTCTTCTTCCTCTTCCTCCTCCTCTTTCTCTTCTTTCTCCTCCACCTCCACCACCTCCTTCTCCCCCTTCTCATTTTTCTTCTCCACTTCCTCTTCATCCCCATCCTCCTTTTCCTTTTCTTTCTCCTCTTCCTCCCCCTCCTCCGTTTTTCCTTCTCCCTCCTCCTTTGTCTTGCCCTCCCCCTCTTCTTCCTCGTCCTCCTCGTCCTTCTCCTCTCCCTTCTTCTTTCTCCTCTTCTTCTTCCGCTTTCCCCTCCCTTTGCTCTCCCCCCTCCCCCTTTTCGTCTTCTCCTCTTCCTCCTCCCCCTCTTCCTGTTGTCTGTCCTCATTGTTCTTCTCCTTGTCCTCCTTCTCTTCCTCCGTGTCTTCCTCCTCCTACTCGTCCTCCCCCTCCACCTCTTTACCCTCTGCCCTCTTCCTCTTCCCTCCACATTCTCCTTCTCCTTGTCCTCCTCTTTCTCCTTGTCTTCTTCCTCCTCCTCTTCCTCTTCCTCTTCTTCCTCCTCTTTCTCCTCTTCCTCTTCCTCCTCCTCCTCCTCCTCCTCAGGTCTTCAGCATGTTCCTGGAGACCCTGGTGGACTTCATCACGCTGCATCGGGAGGACCTGCAGGACTGGCTCTTCGTTCTGCTCACGCAGCTGCTGAAGAAGATGGGCGCCGACCTGCTGGGCTCCGTCCAGGCCAAGGTCCAGAAGGCGCTGGACATCACTAGGTGGGGTTCTCACACCTGCCCGAAATAATGCAAATTATAGTGTCTAAGAGTTTAAATGCCGAGGATCGTCATCATCGTCATCATCATCATCATCATCATCATCATCATCGTCTGCAGGGAGTCGTTCCCGTACGAGCAGCAGTTCAACATCCTGATGCGCTTCATCGTGGACCAGACGCAAACGCCCAACCTGAAGGTGAAGGTGGCCATCCTGCGCTACATCGAGGCGCTGGCCCGGCAGATGGACCCGGCCGACTTCGTCAACTCCAGTGAGACGCGGCTGGCCGTCTCGCGCATCATCACCTGGACCACCGAGCCCAAGAGCTCCGACGTCCGCAAGGTAAGAGGGGGGTGCGGAGTGGGTGGGGGTGTTGACAGAAAGAGGCGGCGGCCTTCGCCAGTCAGCCTCATGCTCTCGTGGCGCCGCGCCTTCTTTTCTTTTTTTTTTTCCTTTTAAGCCTTTTTTCAAATTCTTTAATTTCTTTTGTTTCCATTTTCTTTGTTTGACATATTCACTTTTTTTTTGTTTGTCCAATGGCCGCCTCACCCCCACCTCACCCCCCACCTCACCCCAGACCCTCCATAGCTGGGCAGGGGAGGAGTTCTCGGGCCGAGGCGGCACGGCGGCCTCGGTGCCCGGCGAGGGCAGCCAGGAGGAGAGGTGCAAGCAGGTAGAACCTCCAACAACCCCTGAAACCCTCCGGACACACTGTCCGTCCGTCCCTCCGGCCGTCCGTCCCTCCGTCCCTCCGTCCGCTGCCCTCCGAGGCTTTTTAACAGCTGAACGGCTCTTTGAAGCAGCTGCCGGGGGTTTCTCGATTCCTTTGGATGAAACTCACACGGCTGTCAAACCACAGAAACGGAGCCTCCGTCTCACCTTGTTTTCTTTTTCTGTGGTGTTTGTGCATGAGCCAGCGTTGGAACGTCAGGGTTCCGTCATCTGGGAAACTAACAGTGTGCAGGTTTTACAAGTTTTTTCCCCCGCCCATTAACTTCAAACGACTGTCAACAAAGAATGGACCTGCTGACCTCCTGACCAGCTCTTCCTCTAACCTCCAGTCAGGAGGCTTTGAATGCAGCAAACACTTTTTAACAAGTTCAGTTTCTCTGTTTTTTTTCCGTTGTGATTGATTGATTTACCTGCGGCTTCATTCATGTTTGGTCTCCTTTTACCTTCAAACACACTGTCCACACACTTTTAAAAACTCTTTTTGCTGCAAATATTCTTTCTGTTTTTTTCCAGTTAAACGAATCAAAGTTTGGTTTTAATGTTTCAGAATATTAACTTGCAAATGGAAGTTGTTTTTAAGTGCCTGTCTTTTTGAAAATGTGCTTGAGGAATGATCCATTAACAGCTTTCCAAACATGTTGAAAGATTTGAAAAGGCCAGCAGCACTCAAGTGTCCATCCAAAAAAAAAAGTATTTTCCTCATTGGCAGGCGCAGGACCAACAAACACAGACGCTTCGACTGGACTTCCTCAGTGTGTCCTACGACGTCTGTGGAAATACGTCTGTTTGTTGGTCCTGCGCCTGCCAAGTGAGGACAATAAATTTAGTTGGATGGACGCTTGAGTGCTGCTGGCCTTTTCAAATTTTTTGACAGTTTAACCTGGGCCTTGCACCTCGAGGTTGTTTTGAGTTTTAGAGAGTGCTTGTTTTCCTTCTTTCTTTACAGCGTTCCAAACATCCCATAATAAACTGATGTTGTGTTATTTAAGTCACAAAACTGTATTTATACCGCTGTGCTTATTATCATGCCACCAAGTCATGTGAGTGGCTGAATCGGCTTTATCAGACACTGCAGTGCCCCCTAGTGGATTGAGAAATCAATTGAAAGCATTTGCTTCATGTTTTTTTTAAAAGAAAAATGCCGCAACCGGAGCAATAACTGCCTGTGTGTTTGTTTGTGTGTGTGTGTATCTCTCTCTCGCGCGCAGGCGGCCCAGGTGGTGCTGATCGCCTTGTTTGAGCTGAACACTCCCGAGTTCACCATGCTGCTGGGCGCTCTGCCCAAGACCTTCCAGGACGGCACCACCAAGCTGCTGCACAACCACCTGAGGAACGCCAGCGCCAGCAGTGGCATCACCATGGTAACACGCACACGCACAAAAACACACACACATATAGAGACAAGCGACGCGACGTGTCTCACCCAGCGTGGGTCTCCTGTGTGGTTTGCTTCTAGGGCTGCGAATGTTTGGGTGTCCTTTTGATTCGATTCAATATGGATTCTTATTATAATTCTTACTTATTATAAATTGATTCTTGATTCAAAATAGATTTTTTTTCCGATTCAAAATGACTCCATATTCATTCAGTACATAGGAGTTCAGCAGGATGTACCTCAGTCTGGTGACTTGAAAGCAGAGTAATAGATTTTTGTAAAAAGCTTTTATAATAGTAAAGGACAATGTTTTATCAACTGATTGTAATGTGAACACACAAATGTAAATCCAAGGCAACAAAATGTTTTCTGATTTATTCACGCTTACAAAAACCAAAGACCAAAACATTTTAACACCTGACCTTGAATTTGATGCTCAGTTACTTCTCACTCAGTAACAATAAACTACAGTAGAACAATAAATTACAGTAATAAAACTTCTGTGACTGTAACATCAATAGAGTACAATTGGTAGGCTTAGGCTAGCTGCCAGTCTGTGCCAGAACCTGCCACTTCTCAAACATTACCATAAGTTATTTAGCATATTTTATTAGATCGGTGATCCACCGATCTGCCTTCAAAATCCCTGATCCGATCTTATAATAATAGTATATGAATATGCTATATATGTTCATAATTATTATTATGATTATTATTATTATTATTTCTTGGATGTTTGACACTATTTTTATATTATATATAATATATATAATATATTTTGCATAAATTGTTTTGTTGATGTGCACAGAGGCTATTCGAAATAAAAATTATTCATTCATTCATCACGTTATACATTTATAGTTCGCAATGTATAAATAAGACACTCATCTCTGCCGAGCTCCGAACGGATGGGACTTATTGAAGTTGAAGGTTTCCGCTCGGCCGGCCGCACGTCTCCACATTTGTAAGCAAACCAAGTATGTCGGCTGTGTGGCGATTCTACACGTTGGAAGACGAATGCAGACCCGCTGCAAAATGCGGTGTGCAAGCAAATGGTTTCACATGGCGATTCAGTTTCTTTTTCTTCCCCCTCCTTTTTAGTGGAAACCGGAAACACGGCAAGGTGCTGCTTATTGCGCAATTCCTACGGCAACACAGAAGGCACATACACATTGCCGGGAGCTCGGGGAAGAAAATAGATTTTTGGAAAATGAGAATTGATACCGAATCGAACAACGTTGACAATCGTGATTTGAATTCGAATCGTCTTTTTTCCCCACCCCCCTACTTCTTTCTCAGGCGTCTCCAGCCAATACGGCGGCCAGGACGACGACCCCTCGGCCGGCGGGCAACCGCAGCAGCCCGCTGACGTCACCCACCAACTGCTCCCATGGAGGCCTTTCTCCCAGGTAACCCGGCGGCCCGCAGAATGGGCGGGGCCAAGTGGGGATTGTCTCTGTCACCTCACCTAACCCTGTACTAACACTGAGCGGGGCAAAAAGACACGCCTCCTTCTGTTTATGCCCCGCCTCTTCTCACCTCCACGTCTCCTCTCTGGACCCTCTTCCTCTTCCTCTTCCTCTTCCTCTTCCTCCCCGGCTGGCTGGCTGCAGTCGGCTGAGGGGTTGGAGCGCTGACGGTCTCCCCAAGTTCCCTCCTCCTCCTCCTCCGCCTTTCCTCCCTTCCCCTCTTCCTCCGCCCTCCGCCTCCATCAAGGCAGTGCGGCGAGCTTTCTCACCCAGGTAACCCCGCCCCCTCTCTTCTCCTCCTCCTCTCCTCTCTCTGTCTTTCGTCACCACATGGACGGGGTTTCACAGCAGAGTGACCATTTGTGACTGTTAGTTGCCCTGTTTTTGCAGTTTTCTGATCATCGCTGGTTGAACCTTTGTTCACCAAGAAAGCAAGAAAAGAAAAGTCAAAGCAGGTGGGAGATGTCGCACCAACCTGAAGTTCAGAGGTGGCAGAAGTATTTGCATTCTGTACTCAGTAAAAATGTTGATGCTCGTGTAAAGAAGTACTGTGGTAAAAGTGAAAGGTTCTGAAATGGGCTTGAGTAAATTGTAAGATAGTTGTTTTTGCCATTAATGAAACAATACATTTCTCAATCCCTAAGAAAAAAAATGCAAAAGTTGTGGCAGAATTATCTGGAGTGAACTGACCAGAGTGACCCCAAAGTGACCAAAAATAATCTCCTACTATACAACAGCATAGTTCAAATAGCACCACTTCAAGCAACAACAACAAATTCATTTTAACAGAATTTGTATCTTTTAAACACAAAAGTGGCAAATGTGTTTTTCCAATGTGAGAAGTAGAAAGTACAGATGTTTGTGTACAAATGTAGGGAGCTAAAGTCAAAGAAATACTCAAGTAAGGTCCAGATACCTGAAAAATCTACTTCAGTAAAGTCTCACAATACTTGTACTTCATTACTGCCCACCTCTGCTGAAGTTCTAACTTCTCGAAAGATCAGCCGACTGGTAGTTTCTTCCCCAAACTCCCTGTGAAACCTCCATATCGCTCAACCCCAAAACCGTCCCGCCCTGGTGTTCTGTCTCCACCGTCATCAGCCTGCACAACATGCATGACCTCCTGTCTGGAGAACATCCAGAGAACATCCGGGGAGCGCCATCTGGCCCGATTCCTCGCCATGGACTCCCAAATGAAAGCACATTTTTGGAGTAACGATGGCTTTTCCAGTCCATGTCTGGGAATGTGGAGCTTTGATTCTCTCATGTCGTCCTGGAGAGAATTCTCTCTTTGTCTAATCTGATCCACCCTCACCCCTCCCCTCCCCGCAGCATGCTGGAGTACGACAGCGAGAACCTGAACTCGGAGGAGATCTACAGCTCGCTGCGGGGCGTCACCGAGGCCATCCAGAACTTCAGCTTCCGCAGCCAGGAGGAGCTGGTGGAGCCGCTGAGGAGGGACGGCAAGAGGGACGGCCTGGTGAGGGCAACAGCAGCAGCAGCAGCAGCAGCAGCAGCAGCTGCGACTGTGGAAACACTGCCACGGTTTGACCCTACCAATTTTCCATTGTCTCGCAGTCCGGAGTGGGCTCCTCCCCGGACTCGGACGTGATGGCGGGCGGCCGCACGGCCCTGGACAACAAGACGTCGCTGCTCAACACGCCGTCGCCGCGCTCCTTCGCCGGCCCGCGCTTCCGCGACTACAACCCGTACAACTACAGCGACGGCGTGGGCGCGCTGGAGAAGGCCGCCCTGAAGGAGGCACTGTACGAGGACACGGCGGAGCAGCTGCGAGACGGTGAAAATCCTACGACTCGTCTTGTATTCGTGCGAGTCTGAGTGGAAGTTTGGTCTATGCCATGCAAGTCTATGGGGTCAAAAGTCAGCTTTGTCCTAGAGACATTGGACCACTTGCAGGTTCATAGGGATCCCTCAAGACACAGCCACCTCAAATGTGGGGCTTCTAGCCGTGAATGAAAGATTTTCTTCCTCCAAGGTGGGGCGTGACAGAGAAAGTTTGAGAACCACTGGTCTAAGTCAATGTTTCTCTTTTCCTTTTCTCAGGTGGCCGCCAAGAAAGTGTTGAAAATAAGATCATGAGTCCCAAAAGCTTCCCAGGTAACAAACTTCATGACTGAAGTTCAATTTTTATTATATTTTTCTACAATATATATTTGACACACAATATATTATATAATACATATATACATATTTTATATATATAATTTATCTAAATATGTTTATTTTAATTTTTATTTAATTTACATATATAATCATACACACAGAATCACGTTAATCATATCTACTGTTTTCTCAGATCACATTTCAAAAGCAGGTAATGCTAATAAGAAGAAGCACCCATCTGTAGAGTAGCAGAAAAAACATAATAATAAAAATAAAATAAAATAACATTATGTATATATTTATATATGTATATGTATTATATATATACATATACACATACAGTATATACAGTTGTGCTCAAAAGTTTACATACTCTGGCAGAATTTATGATTTCTCTGCCATTTTTCAGAGAATATAAATGATAACACAAAAACCTTTCTTTCACTCATGGTTAGTGCTTAGGTGAAACCATTTATTATCAAAAACCCATGTTAACTTCAAGATGCACAAAAAAGGAGGAAGTTGGAAAAAAAAATGGGCTGCATGGTCAATTAGCCAGAAGAAAGCCACTACTACACCAGTGCCACAAAAAAAATCCCGCTTGCAATATGCTAAACAGCACAGACACAAGCGTCAAAACTTCTGGAACAAAATCATTTGGAGTGATGAGACCAAAATTGAGCTTTTTGGCCACAACCATAAACGTTACATTTGGAGAGGAGTCAACAAGCCTATGACGAAAGGTACACCATTCCTACTGTTAAACATGGAGGTGGATGGCTGATGTTTTGGGGATGTGTGAGCTACGAAGGCACGGGAAACTTGGTCAAAATTGATTGCAAGATAAATGCAGCATGTTATCAAAAAAATACTAGTGGAAAATTTGCACTCATCAGCCCAGAAGCTGTGCATGGAGCGTACTTGGATATTCCAACATGATGATGATCCAAAATACAAAGCCAAGTCAACCTGTCATTGGCTAGAGCAGAATAAAGTGAAGGTTCTGGAGTGGCCATCTCAGTCTCCTGACCTCAATATCATTGAGCCACTCTGGGGAGATCTCAAGCGTGCAGTTCATACAAGATAGCCCAAGAATTTACAGGAACTGGAGGCCTTTTGCCAAGAAGAATGGGCAGCTTTACCATCAGAGAAAATAAAGAGCCTCATCCACAACTACCACAAAAGACTCCAAGCTGTCATTGATGTTAAAGGGGGCAATACACGGTATTAAAAACCGGGGTATGTAAACTTTTGATCGGGGTCATTTGTGTAATTTCTGTTGTCATTATGACTTAAAAAGAGTAAACACGTTTTTTTGCTAATAAATGGCTTCACCTAAGCACTAACCATGAGTGAAAGAAAGGTTTGTGTGTTATCATTCATATTCTCTGAAATATGGCCAAGAAATCATAAATTCTGCCAGGGTATGTAAACTTTTGAGCACAACTGTATATATATATATGTATATATGTATATATATATATATATGTATATATATATATATATATATATATATATATATATATATATATACATATGTATATATATATATATACATATGTATATATATATATATATATATATATATATATATATATATATATATATATATATATATATATACATATATATATATATATATATATATACATATATATATATATATATATATATATATATATATATATATATATATATATATATATACATATATATATATACACATATATATTCATATATACATACATATATATGTGTGTGTGTGTGTGTGTATATGCATATATGTACATGTATATATGTGTAAAATAAAAGTAAATCGACTGTAAAAAGTCGATTAAAAAAATTAATCCGATTAATCGCATGGTTTTCCATAGTTGACTCACGATTAATCGCAATTTTATCTGCTCTAAATCTACCGTAAACTGATATTTTTCCATTTTTTTTAATAATCATATCAACATGGGAGTAGGCAAATACTTGCTTTCAGCAAATGCAGCATGTTTATTCGTGTTGGAGCAATGACAAGTACTACTAACAAAACAAAAGATGCACAGGGTAAAAAAAATAATTATAAACTCAAGCCCAACAAAGATAACAGATGGGCATAACTGTAACATTACAAAGTAATGATTACTAGTACTACCAAAATTTCTCTATTTTACTTTTCAACTCCAACTTGAACTATTCATCCCCTTTTTTCAGCAGCCATTAAGACAAAAGGATGACACTTATGCATTGCATCAAACTGTGATGCACAAAATAAATTAAATTAAATCAAAACTATAAATAAAGTGTGCATTAAACAGGGGGCAGTGCAATACAGTACAGGACTCAACTGATATAGTGCAGTTAGGCAGTATAGCCTATAACAGCTGTTCAGCATCCATAGTAATCCACAGTCAGTGCCATAATCATCCAGTCAGTGTCATATTCATCCATAGTCAGTATAATATATATGATATCGCGCAGACCCTCGTCCTCCACCACATTAATTGGCCTGCAAGCCGTAGCCACACCCATTTAGCCCCCGCTGTTGAAAGTTGGCGTGTGGTGGACGCGGCCAGTGGTCTCCGTGCCACACCATCCAACGTGGTTTGCTTTACCTCAGAAGGGGGCGGAGGGCTCTCCGCGTCAGCTGTATGCTTCGCAGACAAGTGAAACGTAAGACTGCTCGTACTCCGGTGGAAACTAAATACAGCTTTACAGTAAATGCATATCACTTTTGTCCTGTCAAGACTGCCATCTGGCAGGGTTTTGAAGTGGAACTTTCCATTTACAATCGACGCCTTATCCATGTTAGTCCTTCCTAGTGCTCATCTACGCTCAGTGTCTTTTTCTTTTTTTTTGTTGTGCTTACAAGCCGGCTGCAAGCGTGTGACTGTGTGCTGTGAGTCAATTCATTTCCCGTTTCCACAATCTACGGAGCGGCCAAAGGTTCAAAAAGCACCGTCTGCGTTAATCGCGCGATAAAAAAAATTGTCGGCGATAAAGCGGCGTTGAGTTAACACCCTTAATATATGTATATATATATATATGTATACATATACCCATATATACATATATATACACACACATATATATATATACATATGTGTGTGTGTGTGTGTGTGTACATATATGTATATATGTGTGTATCTGTGTATATTAAAGGGCCTCTGTGGCTCAGGAGGTAGCAAGTTGTCCAGTGACTGAAAGGTTGGCGGTTCAAATCCTGCTCCATCCTGATCCATCCTAGTCCATTGGTGTGTAAATGTGTGTGTGAGTGGGTGAATGAGAGGCCTTTGTAAAGCGCTTTGGGGTACCATAAAGGTGCTAGAAAAGCGCTATATAGGTGCAGTCCTTTTACCATAAAATATATTTGTGCTGCTTTTGAACATATGTATGTTTATATGTGTATATATATTTGCATTCAAAGCTCATAGACCCTAATAATGAAAACCGCACCGCTCGTCCCAAAAGGTCATTCAGTTTGTCTCGGTCCTTTGCTCTCTGTCCCTCAGCCGGGCCGGCGGAGCAGCAGGAGCTGGTGGGGACGCTGCTGAAGGAGCTGTCACACGGCCACGCCTGCGAGCGCGGGCCCGAGGAGCGGCGGGGCACGCTGCTGGAGCTGCTGAAGGTGGCGCGCGAGGACAGCCCGGCGGTGTGGGAGGAGCACTTCAAGACCATGCTGCTGCTGCTGCTGGAGACGCTGGGGGACAAAGACGTGAGTGCGGGAGAGAGGAGGGTTCACTAATAAACTCCCCCAAACACCCCCCCAAAAAAACAACGACTCAACCGACTTTTGTGTGTGTGAATGTGGCAGCACACCATCCGGGCCCTGGCGCTGCGGGTCCTGAAGGAGATCCTGAGGAACCAGCCGGCCCGCTTCAAGAACTACGCCGAGCTCACCATCATGAAGACGCTGGAGGCGCACAAGGACTCGCACAAGGAGGTGAGTCCGTCGCCACAATCACTGCCAACCCTCTCCTGCCCCCACCAGCGCCATACGCCAAAAAGTTTCTCTCTTCCGCATTACGCGACCCCCATTGAGCATGTAGCGCTTCACTTCATGCCTATGGAACTCCCAAAATGCATCAGGATGCATCAGCCAGTCAGAACGTGCCGAGACAAATCCTGTGACGTTAGGCTGGGAATATAAAAACTCTTTTGTGGCAATTTTCTAGCCTTTTATAATTTTTATTTGGAAGACTAAAAGAACACGACTGAAAAATGTGCAATAGAAAGATCTGTTAAGAACCATGCATCAGGTCGAAGGTCGTCCTGCCAGCCGTTTTAGAGGTGTTTCCTTTTGTACTGCGGTCTATTGGATACAAAATACAGATGGGGTTTTGGTTACAACACCTCAAGTGGCCATGTCGCCATATTACCAGTACGATTATCCAGTTCTTATAATACATCCATGAACCTGCTTCTCTGCCTCTCTGTCTCTCTGTCTCTCTGTCTCTCTCTCTCTCTCCCCCTCTCCCTCTCTCTCTCTCTCTCTCTCCCTCTCTCTGTCTCTCTCTCTGACTCGCCCTCTGCTTGCCGGCCGCAGGTGGTGCGTGCGGCGGAGGAGGCGGCGGCCACGCTGGCGGGCTCCATCCACCCGGAGCAGTGCCTCAAGGTGCTGTGTCCCATCGTGCAGACAGCCGACTACCCCATCAACCTGTCCGCCATCAAGATGCAGACCAGGGCCATCGAACGCATCGCCAGGGAGCCGCTGCACCAACTGCTGGCTGACATCATCCCTGGGCTCCTGCAGGTGGGGCCCTCCCCCGCACCCCCAACCCTCCCGTTCACTGAGGTTCTTCAGAAAGGTTTTTGTCTTTTCTTTTTCACTTCTCACCGTCTGCCTGCCGTCGCAGGGCTACGACAACACGGAGAGCAGCGTGAGGAAGGCCAGCGTTTTCTGCCTGGTGGCCATCTACTCAGTAATCGGCGAGGAGCTGAAGCCGTACCTGGCGCAGCTGACTGGCAGCAAGGTGCGTGCACTTCCTGTCCCTGTGTGTGTGCAGATCTGGGAGAGTCAAGTCTGCAAATTACCAACAGGCACTTCTGGTAGATGACTTCAGGTGGTTCCATTGAGAAAATGCAGGCGAGAATTAAGGGTGGGGCACTAGAGTAGAAAGCAGGGAAGAAAGACAGCTTTTAAGGTTCATTTTAAAAACAGCTCTATGTTATTATATTTATTATATGTTTTAAAGACACGAGAAGAGCAGAAATATATAATACAGATGTCTTTTGCGAGTTTTAGAACACCAGAGGGCGCCATTTACAAGCTTTTGCATTGCAATTGCAAAGGGCTGACAAAACTCAGACGCCCTTCAGTAGACTTTTGATAACGAATATGTCACAAATAAATTGAATGAGAATGAATATTTATTTTTCTAGCACTTAAGAACAGATTCTTATTTACAAATTCAGCCCAAACAATATCATATCAGTATCAGTACAATAATGTGAAATATTATAGAGTAAAGTAAAATACTGCAACATGTGCATTTGGAAAAGACGAGAGGCGTCACAGTGGAACATTGCTGTTGGCTGCGCTGAGCGACAGCCAAGGGCAGGGAAAAACAGTTGCCTTGAGGCAAATGTGGCAGGTGCCTGAGTGAGGGCGAGCCAGCAGAGCAGAGCGGAGGATTCCTCCTCTAACCCAGCGGCTGTCTCCTCCTCCCACCTCCCCGACAGATGAAGCTGCTCAACCTCTACATCAAGCGGGCCCAGACCTCCACCAGCAACAGCAGCAGCTCCTCCGACATCTCCTCCTACTAACCCGCCGCCGCTCTGCACCCACTCACTCCGCACAAAAACCAAAACGACCCCCACCCTCCCCCAGACTTGTGAGCCTTAACGCTTAACACCCCCCCACCCCGCCAAAGCCCTTGCTATAGAAACGTCCTCCACCTCCGCACGCTCCTCGCTTCACCTCGCATCCCGACTCCTCGGAGAGGTGAAATCCACGGCCGCCGTCGATATTTCAACTTTGAGTACCTTTAATCCCGCTGCTTCTCCTTCCTCCTTCCTCCTCTTTTGCTCTTTTGGCTTTTGACACATGGGACCTTACTGTATATTGAATGTAAAGAGCTTGGACAGGATGTAGGCTCGTCACCTGTGTCCCTCCTCCAACCTGCTGCCTCGTCGCTCACTACCCTCCCGTCGGACGGAGGGACGGACGTGGAAGGACACCCCCCCCCCCTCCCCCCCAGCCCCGGTCCCTCCCCCCGCCACCACCCCAAGTGTCAGCAGTGTGAGCAGTGAAAGAATGTGTCACTTTGAAAAAAAAAGAAGCTTTGATTTAAAGAGACAAAACAGCAGAAGAGGCGTTCTCTGAGTTTTTATTTTTCCGGCTTTGACTACAATGAAGGATCATTTGGCTGGCCAGTGATTTGAAGCAATTTTTTTTTTTTTTGAAGCATAGCTTTTATTTGTCATCGTCGTTCATTTTCTGGGGCCCAGCCAGCCAGCCAGCCAGCCAGCCAGCCAGCCAGCCAGCCAGCCAGCCAGCCAGCCAGCCAGCAAGAGGCGCCAAGCAGGAGTTTGTTTTGCTGGTTGCAGGAACTTCTTAATTGATCTGAAAAGGTTTCAAGAGTGAATTTGTTGTTTTTTTGCTCTACCTGCACAAAAAAAGTAAAATGGTAAAAAAAAAAGAAGTACCATTTTTAAATTGTATAATCAACACTGCCTTTCAACAATTTAAGCGTTGTATTAAAAAGGTTTTTAAATTGGCCATGATTGTTGAAATGAGATTTTCTTCACCGCTACTCTGGCTCTGGCCAGAAACAATCTGGGCCTCAATTCAATCTGTTAGGAGACCAAACAGCTTTAGCACAATGTGCCCACCACAAACTAAACAAAAGCTAAAAGGAATCTCTTTCTCCAGTGCAGCGGAAGAAAACGTTTCAAAAACACAAAATAAGTTACCATAAGGAATGATTATAGTGTAAAAGGGAAAAAGTGTTACATCTTTTCTCCTTTTCAGTATGTTTTAAAAGCCGTACCGTGGACAATGAATGGATCTTGTTGATTTTTGTTTGTTTTTGAAGATTTGAGAACAAATGCGACCACTGAAATACAGATGTGAAACGTTCCGGTCTCAACCGGGCCGGAGGTTTCGGTTCCGGGTTTGAACTGGGAGTTAAATGGTTTTGACGTCTGCTGTCTTACAAGCTTGAAAATCCACAAGCTGTTGAATCAACTACTGTGATGTGTTGAATTTTACGACGCAACATGCATCCTATTATACTGTTTAAAGTATTATACACCTTAAAAGCAATCTGAAGGGTCAAAAATCGAGGTCTTAAACATTTTCATTTAGAGTGGGATGAAAAAAAAAATTGCTTTTCATTTTTGTTGAGACTGACTAATGTAATCTTGTTGAAAGAAGACTTATTGAATTGTGGAAGTATTATCAAATGTACCTAAATTGAATGTAAGTCACTCGTAGACTTCCGACCTCTAAAAATGTGAAGTACTTGTAGCAGATGGGCAGGAAGGTTGACAATCTGAATGGCGACGTGCTACGAAAAGCAAATGACAATACTAACTGATGAATTGTAAAAGTGCCAGCGTTCCCGAAAATAAAAACACTACAAACAAAATAAACAAAACAAAACAAAAAAAAGAGCGTTCGATCTGTGGACCTAAGCAATAAACTCTGAAACGTCAAAGCGCTGTAAAATACCATTGTGTTTGTCCTCTGAGCTCTCGCTGGTCAGTGTACAGGAGTGTCGTTTTTAAGTATATAATAAAATGTTACTGCTGCTTATTGTAATACTAACAAACGCACCTATTAACTCAGCGTACGTACTGTATCTTAATGGGAAGGTTCAGCTACAGTTCTGATAATAGGAGCAAAAAGAAATTACTGACCTCACATTGTTTTTGTTTTTACTTTTTCTTTTAATTTCCTTCTGCTATTCTCCACCCTTTAGGTGCACACCAGCTAAGATTTTAAAGCACTTTAAAATCTTGGGGAAATACTGCTCAACGTTTAATGTTACCATTGATACCACTTCAGCCAGTTAGCTTAGCCTAGCATAGAGACTGGGCTGCAATGCTTGTAACTAGCCCCGGGCAATCGATAGATGAACTCATTATTAGAAACTGTGTTTATAACGACATTAATAAAACCACCATTATTTTTCATGGCCTGAGGCCCTGTAATTGTTTTGTGCGCCCCTGTTGTCACAGAACTGTATTTTTAAAGCAGAAAATCACCCAGTGTTCAGTGACTTTTATAAAGTCCTGTTAATGAAATTAGTCAGTATAAATGTCATGTATAGATTTCGATCAATCTTCTTGAATTGTTTGCTCTCCACACCTTCATTATGAATCTCAATGCTAAGCTAAGTGTTGTTGCCAGAATGGTATCATTTGAAACTCTTTGACACCACAAAATTTTGAATTCTGAAGGTTTTTCTTGTCATCACAAATCTCTTAGCCTTATTTGATCTCCTCACACTCCACCCTCCAACCGACTGTTACCGATCCAGTGCCAGTTGTTGCTTCTCTCAGTGGAGAGATTTGGGCAATTTTGTTATTTTTTTTAACTCCGCGTTCAACTCTGGAACTGAATGTCTGCAGTGTTAGCCGCTGAACCTTCCCTTTACTTCTAGTGAGACTATTATCAGCATGTGTGTTTCCTACACCAGGTGTAGGTCTTGTCAGCAGTGCCCCCTCCCTCCCAAAAAATCTGACAAAAAGCAATCGAGCACGATGCTCCAAACAAAACAAGACGTGTTGATTTCATGAATGTGTGCCTTTTTGGTAAAGAATTTTGTTCTGCTCGTCCCCTACGACGCTAACTGTGTACTAACACTGCAAAACACTGCTTCTTAAGGTGGAGACTGAGACTGATGGCGAGATGCTGTGCTGTAAATATGCTTCAGGCCACTCACTCACCCTGCATGGCTCCAATGTTTATTTCTGTTGTTCTGGTTTTAGTTGATTAGTTTTTATTTCCTGCCACACAATATTTATGTTACCTGTGTATGATTGTACATATTTACATGGTTGGTTTTCTTTCACCTGTGATAGACTTTGAAAAACTTGAAATAAACTATCAGACTTCTCTCTGGTCTGTCATTTATTTACAAGTATTTCTCTATGCAAGTCTTTTACCAAATGTATTTCGTTTTTAGCTGCAATGATGCTTCAACAATTTCTTACATATATAATGTCTCTAATAAATCCAACGTATGTTATAGACATGGAAATTACATAATGACCATTGTTCTTTAGCACATTTTAGTTGAATGTTTTTATTCTTATTAACTTGTTTTATTTTATTAAGATGAAGTATAATGTAAAATTATTACTGTATTGAGACTTGTTGTTTCCAATATGATAATTAAAATTCAAATACTCCGTTAAGATACTGTGAATCATAAGAATTATTATTATAAGTATATATATGTGTGTGTGTGTGTGTGTGTGTGTATATGTGTATATATATATATATATATATATATATATATATGTATATATATGTATATACATATATGCCTCCCTTCATTTTGTGTTTTAACGTACGAGCATCTTTTCATTAGTTGATATTATCTGATGCTATGCATTTCAGTTGAAGTGGTCACAGGGCGATAGCTCTCTTATTTTCAGCCTGAGCCTTTGTATTTTCAAAGAAGTGTTGGCTTTGAATGCCAACACTCGGACGCTTCATCGGCACGTCGTCTGACCGCCTGACGCGAACTTTGGCTTTGAACTTCATTTCCCAGAATGCATCTGTGTGTAAGCAAGACCAGTGGCGGGTGTTTTGGATGAATTCGCCAAACGCCAGCGAAAGGTGTATTTCCCTTCGTAATGCATTCTTTTTGTGTGTGTGTGTGTGTGTGTGTTTACTCAAACCTTCGGAAACAGATTTTAAGAGTCTCTGCTCAGCACTCAGGATGACTCTATAAGGTAAATTTCTCATTTCCGTCACCTTCTTACCCAAAACAGTCATATAGTGTATGTTAATGTGTGTATGTGTTTTACATACAGACCATTCATTCATTCATTCATTCATCTTCTATACCCGCTTATTCCTCTTCAGGGTCACGGGGGTCTGCTGGAGCCTATCCCAGCTGTCTTAGGGCGAAGGCAGGGGACACCCTGGACAAGTCGCCAGTTCATCACAGGGCCACATAGAGACAAACAACCATTCACACTCACATGCACACCTACGGACAATTTAGAACGTTCAATTGACCTCACATGCATGTTTTTGCAGTGTGAGAGGAAGCCGGAGAACCCGGAGAGAACCCACGCAGACACAGGGAGAACATGCAAACTCCACATTGAAAGGTCCCATGTCCGGGCCCCGGAATCTAACCCACAACCTTCTTGCTGTGAGGCGGCAGCGCTAAGTAAATGAATGACGTTTACACCTTGGTGTTTCAGGTATTTTCTTATCGTTGTGCCTGTATTACGTCATTTCTGATGATGTAAACCCCGAAATGTTCCAGAATGCAGCTCAGCAATTTCCAAAACTCACAGGACTTCTTCGACGTCCAGGTAAACAAACAAACAAACAAACAAAACATCATCCCCTCAAGCAAACGTGATAAAAACAAAAAGCTCAACATTGCCCTCGAAAGCTTCTCAGAATGCGAATAAATTACTTTACAGGTGCGTTATGTGACTCAATACATAATAGAATGCCAATGAAAAAAGGGTAAAAAACCAAATATTCCAAGCTTCATCTCTGCGGCCGGCGTCTGTGCTGCATCACGGTGGTTCTGTGTTGCATCATGATTCAGCAATTTGCTGTTTGAATTTTCCTCTCTGCTCAGTTTAGTCTAGCGGCTGTGGCGTGAAGGGCCGTGGCCCCTCCGAGGAGCATCTGAGTAAATTCGTGGGGTCTTCAAAATGTTCCCTGGGAATGGAAAGAAACAAATAAAAAAAACCGTAAACACAGCTCTTTGTTTCCTCCTGCTGAAATATGTCAAGGTTATACATTTTCAGGCCTCAGATGGCAGAGTGTACAAACACCAGGTGCCAAACAACTTGCATTTTGAAATATTTCTGCACTTTTTCAGGTCAAGAGCTTGATTTTTAGATGCAGGCAAAACTGTCTGTGATAAAAATGAACCAAAAAATGACTTAAGTTTCCCTTTTGCATGCAATCCCACTGCTGAGAAATGGTGACGTTTCAACATGATATATGACTGACAGGTCCGCTCCCGTGACATGGGAGCTGTTCAGGTACTACTGGACCTCAGCTAAAGATGGAGTGGTGGGGGGCCTGGCCAGGTGGGATTTCTTGTTGATGTCCCGATGAGAACCCTGCAGGTCTGATCTGATCGGGGGTGGGTTGGTGGGGGTGGTGTATGGAACCTTGCTCGGGGGAGGCCTCTCTCCGTTTGGTTTACAAGCTCCGCTCTGCTGTCGCATAAATGTTTAAACACATCCCGAGGATCGCCGGCTCCTAATGGGGCGTTTGATTGGTTGATCAAAGCGGGGGCTGTGTGTGTGTGTGTGTGTGTGTGTGTGTGTGTGTGTGTGTGTGTGTGTGCGCGCGCGCATGTGTGGATATTGGATGAAGTCCTCCCACACCTGACAGACCTTGAAATGGCTTTGTTAGCGTCTCTCTGCGGTGGCCGGGTGTCATCAGTATGCGCGCTCTGTTGAAAATTAATTTCATTAAAGGACCCCCTCTCTGGCCCTGCCTCAGCTTCTCCTCTTTAGAAAGCCCCTCCGTCCCACCCCCACACTGTATGATTAGCGCACCCACCCCATCCCAAAAAAACCTGGCTAGGAGTGGCGGCTAGGTCGGTGGGGGTCGCGCAAATGAAAGAGAACGACTTCATTGTGAGATGACTGGCCCATAAATCATCGGCCGTTTCCTATAAATCACGGCAGATGGCGGGGAGCGAAGCCGAGGCTCATGGGAGCTCGTGGCGGACCCCGTCTGCGCATGACGGGGAAGGGCCGAGCTCGGCAGGGGGAGGACGGAGGAGGGAGAGGGAGGCTTTGGGGAGGGGGTGGGGGGTGGGGGGTGGTGCTAGTCGCTGGCTCGGGGTCACTTCCACACTCGCAGACGAAGGCCGCGGACGTGAGGGTAGCGGCGGGAGGTGGGCGGAGCTCAGCTGATGAGAGTCAGACTGATGACACCCCCTCGCTTATCCGGTGTAATCTGCCTGTTTAATATGGAGACACCTCCACCTCCCCCCTTCACCCCCGCCATCATCCCCAAGCTGCACTGAGACCTGTCAGGTTGACACTGAGTGTCGGAGCCGCACACCTTTATTATTCATCATGGTTATTTAACAGAGCAGGATTCAGCCGCACTGCTGTTTGCTGCTCTGTCAACTCCGCGTCAGGACAGAATTGGCTCTTTTTTCACCTTCAGTTTACTCCAAAAGAAACGGCTTGAGGTGGGGCGCTGGGACAGTTCTTTTTCATATTTTCCTAAAATAAACAAATATTTCAAAGCACATTTTGTGCTGAAAATTATACAGGAAATGTACAACAAAACTTGTCAATTTTAAAAAAATACATTTAAATCATTTTCTCTGGAAAGTTTAGTTTTCTTTATATTTTATTCATATCTAAGTTTTTGTGTTTAATCCTCACAAGGACAGACGTCGTTCATCTCTCGGCCATTGGAGGGAGCTTGAGAGCCGCTGGCCGTCGCAGAGCAAGTGCGAGTCGTCTTTGGAGCATCTTCATAGTGGAACTACTCGATGTCAAGCCGTCCGGTCCCTATCAAATGCTTCCTGAGCTACTTCTGGTTCTAATTGACTTGCCCTAATATCCACATGGGGATGGAAATAAAACTTTCAAAACAAAACCATTAGAGAATCAAAACTTGCGTTAAATTTCTAGAAAACATTTAAGCTCATAGTTCCCCTGAATGTGGAAACAATCAAGGTCCCGCATATTTCCTCTCACCCGCTCCCTTGACCTGTTGGAGTTCATCGGAGGCCTCGGCTCGGGTCATGATTGGTCCGTGCGGGGTCTCCGGGATCAGGGGAGGAGCCCGGCCTGCATCTGGTCCAAATTGTCCCTGTTCAGAGAGTTTGTTTTGCTGAAAGGCCGACAGAGGAGCCATTGTTTGTTTTGTTCTCCTCTCTGCTCAATTTAAGACATAAAAGACACAGCAAGTCGCTGCTCCAACCTACATTTGTAGTCTGTATATACCACTGTTTTTTTGTGTGTTTTTGTGAATATATACGTGTATATATATGTGTATATATGTATGTGTATATATGTATGTATTTCCACGTGTGTCTATATACACCGTGTGCACAATTATTAGGCAAGTTGTATTTTTGAGGATTAATTTTGCTATTATACAACTAGAGTGCTCTTGTTCAATCCAAAATGTGAACAAACCATCAAACCTGAACATTTAAGTAGTAAAAGTGGAATTCTGGCTTTCTTATGAGAATATCTTTATATACACCATTATTCAGCAACTTTTAGTGTGCACAATTATTATGCAACTAAATGAAAAACAAAGATTTTCGCATCTCACTTGTTTATTTTTACCTTTTAAAGTGAGAATAATAAAAAAAAAACAACTCAAAATGAACAACAAATTAAACATTTCAGAAATTAAAAAAAAAAAAAAAAAATTATAATAATGATGAGAGCAGGCCTTCGCTGAGGCTCAGTCCCGAATAATAATAAAAAAAACAAAACCCAGTCATCAGTATAGCCACCCTTCTTTTTAATAACATTCACAAGCCTTCCATTCGCGGAGTTAGTCAGTTTCTTGAGCTGGTCAGAATCAACTTTTTGTGCAGCTGCCGAAACACTGTTCAGAGAGGTGTATGGTTTACCTTTACTGTAAATTTCCTGCTTCAGAACGGCCCAAAAGTTCTCAATAGGGTTTAAGTCAGGTGAAAAGGGGGGCCATGTCATTAGTTTTTCATCTTTAAGGCCTTTACTGACCAGCCACACAGTGGAATACTTTGATGCATGTAATGGAGCGTTGTCTTGCATAAAATCAAAGTCCTCTTGAAAGATGCAGACGTTTTCCTGTACCACTGCTTGAAGGAAGTGTCTTCTAAAACTTGGCAGTAGGTCTGAGAGTTGATTTTGAGTCCGTTTTCAACCCAAAAAGGTCCAACTCGCTCATCTTTAACGATACCTGCCCTTACCAGTACCCCCCCCCGCCCACCCCACCTTGGCCTCTGAGTGGAAGTGGAGCTCTGTAGCCATTACTGATCCAACCACAGGCCCATCCATCTGGTCCATCAAGAGTCACTCTCATCTCATCAGTCCACTGAACCTTTGAAGAATCTGTCTTCAGATATTTCTTGGCCCATTCTTGACGTTTCAACTTATGTCTTGTTCAGAGGTGGTCGGGTTTCAGCCTTTCTGACCTTGGCCATGTCTCTGAGAACTAAATACCTTGTACTTCTTGACACTCCAGGTAGGTTGCAGTTGTGAAATATTGCAGAACTGGAGGATAATGGGTTCCTGGTGGCTTCAAGTTTGTTTCTTCTCAATTTTTTGCGGTTAATTTGCATCTTTTCTTCTCTACACGTTTCTTGCAACCTTGTTTACTATTTGCTACAAAACGTTTGATGGTTCTGTGATCACGCCCCAATATCTTAGATATTTCAAGTGTGCTGCATCCCTCTGAAAGACTTTTTTTTTTTTACAATTTTTGTATTTTCAGAGTCAGCCAAATCTCATTTCTGGCCCATTTTTCCTGAGGAGAAGAATCTGCCTAATAATTATGCACACCTTGATATAGGGCGTTGATCTCCTTAGGCCACACCCTCCCTCATTACACAAATACACATAATCTAATATGCATTATATCCTCTTTGCATTCAAGTTTATACAGCTTGGGGTTGGAAATTAAGGATAAAGTGATGATATAGTCAAAATAGTCACTTGCCTAATAATTGTGCACACAGTGTATATATATGTCCGTATATATTTATGTATACATATATCTATATCTATATATAGATATGTATGTATGTTATAACACCTAATTGCAACAACTTTAAGGCTCTAAAAGTTAAAATAACGTCTCCAGTGTTGCGCGATCAGACATGTGCCGCCCTCTTGCTTGTCATGTGACGAGCATGTTCTGATGTTGCCACGTCGCTGCTTTGAACAAGGGCAGATGGAGCTTCTCAAGGTGGACGACCAGCAGCCCCCTCCCCCCTTGTTAAAACAACCGTCTCACCCCACTCACCCTCCCTCCTCGCTGCAGCCTCGGCGCTGGCATTAATGCAAATTATGGCCTGATAATTTAATAACTCTGCCCGCCTGATCTGTCCCTTTTATTACAATTATCATCAGGCAGGGGGTTGCGTTCCATCATGGCAAAAATAAACACCATCCATCATCCTTCTCGATGATTAGCTGTTGACAGGCCCGGCCACGCTCGGCATAAATGGACTCTAATTCAGAACGGGGAGAGGGGGAGCCCGGCCAGCCCCCCGCCTCCACCCCCAGACGCCCCCACTCCCAACTTTTATTAGCCCTGCTGATAATCACACTGTGCTTCAAGACAGCTACTATTACCGATTGGTGTTTCTAGACCAGGCATGGACAAACTACGGCCCGGGGAGGAATATGCATCCCTTTAAACTTTTTTTAATCCAGCCTGCCAAACTTGAAGAAATTATATTAATAGTCAGTAAGTCATAGAATAGCTGTATTTTATCCATTTTCTTCAGTGTTCTAAGTCATTTCAATAATGAGCTACATATCATGGGGCTTCAGAAACACATTTTGTTGTAACGCTTTTGTTCATTTTCAATAGACATTAAACCGCAAATCTTCTACATATCCCACGATATATTTTTTCCTCCTTTGAGGTGGGTCACCAAAACACTCCATCCATCTGCTGCACATTTTAATACCCATTGTGGCAGACGGGTCAAAAAGTTTGCTCACCCCTGTTCTAGAAGGAAATAGTGGAGCTAGCAGCATCCACGGACGACGGTGGTACATTTTTCCTGCCTGTGTAAAGAAAACACGCCACCGCCGCTCCTGCAAAGACGAGGCCCATTTCTAAAGTGGCGAGTCTCCACGAGTCTCCCGTTTTCACCGCCAGCAGAGCAGCATTAAGACTTAAACCGGCATTGCGTCAGTCTGTGAATGTTTGATGCGCACCGCCTGGTGCAGCCCTCTGGCGCCAAGGTGTTTCAACCCCCCCCCGCTGATCATCAGTCGCCCTACTGATGAGTCTTAGACCAGGGAATCGCCGATTTATGATTCCCAGGTTATGTTCCGCTTCTCGTCTCTGTCTCTGTTTGCGCGGGCTATGAAATAATAGCGTTTTTGCTTCCCCTTTAGCGGCGATGAAGGAGTCGAGATTGAGACACGTCCGCCCCCTGCTTTGTTCTCTGCTTTTTTTTCACTCTTTTTTTGCTCCTCTGGCTTTGAAACCACAAGTACAGATAAAAAGCAATTCTTCTCCCCTCGAGGAGCACTTGTTTTCTCAACACAATCCTCAAAAATCATGTCAACGTCTGGAAAAAAGAAAGAAATGTTCAAATCTCATACTGGCAGCTGAAAAGGCAGTTGCCCCTTACCCTCAGGGGTTGTCAGGTGGGGAGAGAGGGGGCGCTGGTTGCACCTCCCCGTGGAATATTTACAGCCATCGTGTCAATCTTTAAAGCAAAACCAGACCAAGCAGACACGATTTTGGCACGGGAGCTTGTCCCCAGCTCTCAATTGCAACTTCCAAGGTAAATACGATAAAACTGAGGCTTGAACTTCCTGTTAGCTTCAGTGACGGCCGGTTCAGACCCTGCCCATTAACGTGCAGAAGGAGTCCCATGCAATATAAAAATACATTCTTTTTCCAATTCTAAATATCTGGTTGAAGTCACTTGGGGACATGAAGCCTATTAAGAAAAAAAAAAAGAAAAATACGGTAAGGTTATTCACTTCCTGTTTCAACGAGTGCACCTAAAAGTTTCAGTTGGATTCTTTTTTTTCTTTTTTTCGCCTGAGCGTTCTAATCAGAATACGGCGGGTGTCGGCAGACACCTGCTGGATGACACCTGGACCGTCCTGGCATACGTTTAGCACTGGGACTTCCTCGGAGGAGGAGGATGAGGTGGAAGAGGAGGGCAGAGCCTTGGGAGGCTTTTAATGAGGACCTCCATCCTCCACACCTCCAGAGAGCTCAGACCTAGAGGACCCGGCAGGCAGCCGAGTGGCCGCCACTGACCTCCGCTCAGCTGCCACCGGGATCCCCGACACCACCTCAGCTCCTAGTTGGCTCCCTGTCCTCCCAATTCCCTGCTCCCACTTCATGCATTTAAAGTCCAGCTCCAAGTTTTGATGGACAAGTGCCGATTCAGAACATCCCGTCAAACATCGAGAAGCAAAGAATAACATCTGAGCTGCTGTTAAGGGCTCGTTCAGATTGTAGTTTCTCCGTTCTGGAGATTTCATTTAGTCCAGTGGCTCTCGACTGGTGGATTCTGAGGACCCACATTTTTTTTCCCTTACAAGGAAGTCGCCACCAAAATTTATTTTACAAAAATTAAAACGCTAGCCTACTTTCTATTATGTCTAGTAAATGAATTATGGAAATTATTGAAATGAATTGTGTCTTCTGCAAAATAAATGCCCAACATTTTCTCTCGTATAAATATAAAGGTATTAAAAATATCTGTATTTAAAAAAAAGAAGAAGTAAAACTGCCCATGAAGCCGCGACCCAATCAAAACATCTTCTCCACTTAGTTTTTCAGTCGCGACCCACCACTTGAGAAACGCTATTTCAGACGGGGTCCTCCTTATCGAACAAGTGCATGAGACTGTCCATGCATCTTCTTAAGTTGCTGTGTGTTTTCATCACACACACACACACACACACATATACGCTTTGTTTGCTCTGCTATAAGAACTTGGACGTGCACGACTCTGGAACCCAGCGATCCCCTGATTACATGTGAATCTTGGTGGGGACTTTGCTCCAAGATAATAAGCGCTGTAAATGTGTGTTTATGCCTGTGTGTGTGTGTGTGTGTGTGTGTGTGTGTGTGTGCGCGCGCGTGTTGTTTTTTAATTTATTTTTTGTTGTTTCCCCTGCCGTGATGAGCCGTTAATATCGCAAAGTCCCTCAAACAGATGGCACGTTGTTGGAAAGCAGATGTTATTTTGCATAGAACCGATCATGAATATGGATGCCATATTAGTTCATGACACCCAAGGCCTCATGGCTGATTGGCCGCCTCGCCACTCTTTGAAACAACACCGAGAAGCCTTTCGCTGGAGTTTTGGCGTCTTGCTCCTAGCTGACCCTGGAGTTGATGCTGCGGCTCATGCATTTGGGGTCTGGAGAAGAATTGTCTCCAGGAAGGAGGCTTTCAAAAACAACCTTGTTGAGAAGAAAATTCTCTGGCAGGCTTCCCAAACACAGTTTACTGGAGCGGGCTCAGGGAAATGTAAAGAAAATAGCAGTGACATTACCTCACAGTGCTCGAAGCTTTCACTGGTGCTGCATCCATTAAAGATTTAACACTCTGTTCTGGGTGTCTTATTAAAAGACTATACCACTGTTTTCTTTTTTTTTATGGTCTCCAAGACCTCATAGCAGCATTGACCTCCATCTCTCAAGATGAGGATCATTTAAAAGGGGCCTGAGTTAATATTAAGCAGCCGTTGACTTGGTGGCCCCTATAGGTGGCCCTATTGAAATTAGGAGGAGCTGTGACTTAATAATGCATGTGTCCCTCTGGGGTTCCATATATGGCCAAAAAGGTATGGTAGTAAAGCTTTAGATTGTGCAGAAAAATATTACCTTTATACCTGGAATAGCTGTTGTTGATGGCTGCCCTTTGTCTTTAGTAAATTCGGAAAACTCTATGAGGCAAGTGTGATAAAAAAAAAACAACAAAAAAATCAAAGTTCTCTGCTCATAGGAAGCCCACAAAGGCCCATTTCCCCACAAAATATCTTGTTTATGACTCACATGAACACGGTGTGCAAATATGCATTGCAGAAAGCGCTCAGACGTATCAACAATGCAGTATTAATTTTCCTCAGTACATGCCCCGAGTCTATATGTCCTGATACACGCTTACATCATTTTTTGTGTTTTTTTTTTCTTTTGCTCGGTGATTATATTTTATCACCTCATGGTTACCAGACCTGATATTTTTTGTGTGCAATGTGCATCGCATTTGGGATTGCATTTCAGTCCACTAGATGGTGCTAAGTGCCACTGCACACCAGAGGCCTGACCTTTGCCAAATTTAATAGCTGAAAAGTAATTTCAAGAAATGGCAAAATACGCTGTATTGCAGTACTCAGCATGTTACAATTTTGTGTTGTTGTGACAATAGTATTTTTAATTTCAAATATACTATGTTAACGCACAGACTCAGGAAAGTCTTGATGGCCTCAGTATTGAGCTTGATTTCATTCTCTTTTTTTGTGCCTTTTTTTTAATCCTCTCCATTGCTTGCAGTAGAATCACATGTATCACTGTAGTTCTGATTTGGGATGACACAAATCAAGATGGACTCTGAAACGGCCCCATTTGACCAGAAGCTCCTGAGATTGATTCATAAATTAATTTAGTCGCTCAGCTTGAGGAGGCTGCACTCCAGAGGGGATTTACATATCGGTCTAATAGAAATGAATGAGGCATCGGAGCACTATCCAATGAATGAGGCATCGGAGCACTATCCATCATCGGCGCTGACACCGGGAGCTGTCAGCGCCGTAATGACAACGCGCTAACGGCGAGTTTCTCTGTGACATCGTTGTCATCGCGGAGGGGAGGAAGGACGGAAGGAAGGAAGAGGGTGTTGAAGGTTGCAGCGAAAGTCCCCTTCACGTTTGCGTCCGCCAGGCCATCGCCGTCACAGACGTAATTGAGCCGTCCGCCGTCCACGTCGGCCTGCTCGTCACTTTCTATATCGTCATGGTGATCGCCCTGGCGTCAGACCGCACAATAGGCAGAGACTGGAGATCGAGAGCCACGGAGGAGGAACGTCTTCCAGGGAAAGTGGAACTTCAACTTGTGTAACTGGAAAAAGGATTTCACCCCCCCCCCCCGCACTATCCCCCCCGAAAATATAAATATCTCCAAAGGCAACCTCAAGACAGACATAGATGTTTGTCATTTTCAGGAAAAAAGATGAACCTTTTGAAGTTGAAATACCTGGACCAGTCTGAGATGAGTGCAGATGGAAGAAGTGAAAACAAAGATTTAACTATTTGGAAATTTTATACAAGCTGCTTTAGAGATTTGGAGGGTTTTTAAAAAAGCTTGTTGCTCATAAAGAAAAGGATGCCAGAGAGTTGTTGAACATAACGGAGCTCAGAGTAAAAGACATTCCTGCAAAGCTCTTTAAATCCTCAGACGAAGGTTTACAGCCGCCCGGGGACCGGGGTCGTAAAAAGCCACCGACCTGAAGTGCTGATGGGAGAAACCTCGTAAGCAAAAGACACTTTATGTAATTACATAATCGGACAAACCAGAGAAAGTCTGTGGATGAATACACAAATCCTCAAAAGCTCCTGAAATGTATTATGTGCAGACACTTGGTTATCCAAATGGTTATCCACGCTGATCATTTTTCATCTTTTCAACTTGCTGTGTGTTTTACTTTAAGACTTGGACAGTTGTCATGATATTTAATCATATGTGCTCTCTCATATGTGCTATCAAACCGTTCCTTTATTTTTTTTTTATGTTTTTCTTTTGTTTTCTTTTTTTGCAAAATCGCCCACTATCGTTCCCTTGACTGGAATTCCTTTTTCACTTGCAATCCATGAAGTCCGTCTTCACTCAATCCTCAGTCTTTAATGAAGAAGTAGCTGGTTATACTCGATCTTTGCAAGTCTCATCTCCACTTCTTGTTCCATGTTCCGTTTGGATTTCACTGCCCGCGGCTATATTCTCCCCCCACTTCACATCTCCAAGACAATAAAGAATACCAGTGGCAAAAGCAATCACAAACCTCAGATCAAACGTATCCCCGGCTGAATTCCCTGACAGACTAAAATCATTTGTTCCTCCCGCTGAACGCTGAGCGCTGCGCTCCCCCGGAACCTCCTGCCCCTCTGAGCCGCTTTGTTTTATGTGGTTTCAGCAGCGGCGTCCTCTGGGTCGCCTTGTCAGAACTAATATTGAAGTACACACGGGCTAACCGCAGTTAGCGAGCAGCCGCACCACACGCGTCCGGCCTTTTCCCCTCCTGTTAGCGTCCCTTTTCATCAGCCTCCTAGCGAGGATTTACATGGTGTCAAGGCTGCTCTCGCAGCCGAGGTGAGACGAGGTCAGGGAGAGCTATTTCAAAGAGGTCGAGTAAAGAGTGTGTGGCACCTCTGTCTGACATGAAGGTTTGAGGAAAGTGCATCGCTGGCAAAGCAAGTGTAAGGCCGTGGCTTCAAAGATGAAAAGTTCCGATGTTGAATTATTGAAGTGACTGACACTTCTTTTCACAAATCATTCCAAAATCATGATGGCTTCAGATGGCAACCATGTAGTAGGAGTTGTTGAACTAAAGAAATGATTATTGGCAGTGTTCAGTAGAAGGTGTTCATTCTTATCTGTTGCAAAGCATTTTGAGAAAACCTTAAGGATAGCATAGGTGTGGAATAATCATTATAATTTGCAATATCATTGTGAGTTTTCTCTATTTTGGATGTTAAGAAGAACAAAACAAATAGCAGTTTAAAAAAAAAATAAAATAAAAAAATCAATGTACGCTTTGTATTTAAAAAAATGTACAAATGTTATATACAAGAAAACTGCACACAAACTGGTGTATTAATGTACAAAAAACAAAAGAAGTTTGATCCTGTTTTCACATTGCCAAAGCATAAACACACTCAGTACTGTAAACATAAAAATGAAGTGGTGACAGAGAGGGTTACAAGTCAATGGTCTTCTGCTAAGTTGCTCTTGTTGGTATATCTTCACAATCACCAGCTTGGTTTCACACGTTAGATGCAATCAAGATATGTGTTGGCTGAGCCAGGCACTTAATCAACTCATCTCTGTAGAAAAACAGAATTTTTTTTGATAGTTTCGGTCATTTTCAGAACCCAAAGCAAAATAAAAAACACAAGTATTGCTTTCCATCAATATACAAAAAATGTCATTTTTAAATAACATTCAGATAAAAGTACAATAAAAACGGTCACAAACTGCAGAGGCTTTTTGGTACATTATCACATTACATTTGAAGCGGATGAACATTTTCTGTGCATCAGCAATTACATTTATGTCTTTAAGACATCAAGTTGAGGAACTTGCTCTCTTCTGCTAATGCAGTCAGCAATGAGCTCATGTCCCCAACGGCCATGTTCCCTGTTGCCACTGGCGCAGGGGGCAGCGTGACAGAGTTCCTGGGTGTCGTCAAGCGGGAGGAACTCTGAGACAAGCTCTGGAGCAGACTGGGACTCAGGGTTCCAGACATGATGCTGGAGTGATCCCCATCGTCCAGCATGCTATCAAAGTCAATCTGCACTGGCTCCAGTGCTGTGCTGCAGTCAGTCCTGGAGGCCTGCTCGTGGTTGTCGGCTGAGTTGGGAGACAACGCATTTTCAAGAATTGATACATTCACCACAGGAGGAATGTCCAGGTTCTCCGTGGGCTCAAATACTTTGATCTGCCCTGTGTAATACAAGGTGTTGTCTTTAGAACAGCCACTGCAATCAAGTCCTAAAACTCCACTTCTTGTTATCTTAAAAGCATTGTCAGGTTTGGCATTAATAAGGTGCCTTGTATGCTGCAGCACTCTTGGTGCTGACTGCTCATCTTTTGTAGATTTTGGTATATCTGGCGGCCTTGGTTGCAAGTAGCTGTGATTCCCAGTTTGCACTGGATTCTGGAAAGACATGTTGCTATTTTGCTCTCCGGAAATCCTTAGTGATCCGTCATAGTCCTCTGTTTTTATCTGGACATGCTGACAGCCAGTGCCAGCAAAAGAAATGTCAGCTGTTTCCATGTCAACAGCTTCGTGTTTGTATGTTTGGTTGGACGCACCTGCCCTGTTGACCGTTTCAACGTTATTGCAAAGCGGATAAGTGGTGTTTCCATTTTTATCATAAGGACCTATGCCGTCACCAAATCTGTTTTGGAAGGTTATTCCTTCATTGAGATTTGCCAACGTCTTAGATTTCTGTTGTGCTGTGCTACCATGATGTTGGATCATCTGCTGGTCAGAGCCGATATTGTTGTTCAAACAACCAAAGTTCTGGTTATGTTGAAGGACAGTTGCTCCTCTTCTGTGCTGGTGCTGGTGGGTATCCATTTGCCCCAAACAGGCCCTGCCGCTGTGAGGAGGGAAATTAGTCTTGCTATTCCTCAGGAGAGACTGACTCATTGCTTGATGCTGGGTGGGACCGATGTTAGATTGGGGGAAAACTGGAGTCTGCAGGTTTATGTTGGTGTTCACTGTGGCCAGCTCACTCTGGTCTCTCTGTGAGTACATGTGTTGCTGTCGATTAGGGTTGGTTAAATCTCCAGGAGGCATCTGGTTTTCCTCAGGAATGTCTCTACTTATTGTCTCCATAGGGATATTCTCTAAAATTCTAGGAGGTTGAAGACTGTAAGCGTAGCGGTGGGGACTACCAACCAATCCAAGTCGGCCTTGTTGGGTCAAATGTCTGCGATCTTCGGCAGAAGGTGGATGTGCATGGTTTGTTCTATTAAGTGTTCCAATGCTATTGTGGCGCTGCATTTGTGGGAGGCTTTGTGAGTCTATGGCCAGCCGTCTCACGGGGTCACTGGCTCTGCGGGGGATGTTTGCAGGAACCTCATGCGGCATTAGGCTCCTTGTGCCGTAGCTGCTGTACTGGGAGTCACCATGCAAGGATACTTGGGTCTTCCGACACATTTGGTCCATGTATGGGAGAGGTGTAGGCGGTACGCCTCCAGTGGCTGCAGCATATTTAGCCTTGAGACGGTAGTGTTGGGCTGGAGTCAAGCTGAGTGGACTGGGTATAGCCATTCCCCCATAACCTGCTACTCCTTCACTGCCCTCTCCACACTGGCTGACCTGGCTAGAACGGCGTGAGATGTCTGCAGAGATTGGGTCGTAAGAGTCGGCGGAGCTCACGTTGCCTGGGCGGTTGGCACCAAACTGGGAGGTCTGACTTGAACGCCGACTTGAGTAGCAGGGGGAGATTCCCGAGGATCGACGGCTCAGGGTGTAAACTGAGCTCAGCGTACTGGAAGTGCTGTCGCGACGCTCTGAAAGGTTTCCCAAAAGAGTTGTTTTCCCACAGCTCAGATCAGCCAAGCTGGAACCAGAGAAGGACCTCAGACCACCCCCCATCTCCAAGATGGACCCTGTAAATCAAGATATATCAGATTAGCTGGTGGAGAACAACACAGAGGCTAAAGGACTTGTATCACTGGTAAAGATCAATGATGCTCTTCACTAACCGCTTGTTTGAATGGGTGGAAGTTTGGTTCCAAGAACAGGGGGTGTTGTGTTGCTGGCCCACCGGCACGAGTCCCTCACTGTCTTCAGCTTCTCTTTCTTCAGAGTCTCCAGGCACTGACTGGTGTTGAGGTGCTTCCGCAGATGGAGACCCACCACTGCGACTCCGCCGGCGGAATCATCGCAGGCCAGCGGCTCCACAAAGGGCAGTTCATCCAGGTTGCTAAGGTCCCCCAGACTTCCCCCGCTGAGCGCAGCCATTTCTACTCCACTGTCATTGTTGGTGGCACTGCCAAGTGGTGACGGTTCGCTGCTACATGATGACTGACCGCCAGGGCTGGACTGATACATCTAGGACAGGAGATGAATTGAAGGATGGATAAAAGATCACCAAACTGGAAACAGAAATGCAACTGTTTTATTTTAACATGGCACAGAGAACAGAGAACAGCAAATCATTGGTTCTTTTCTCTTCCCGCCTAATTGCAAATAATGAATGTTTTTTGGATGTGAGTTGGGGGTGTGGGGGGGTGCATCATAGATTACAGAGTGGCTTAGTCTGTCTGTGAATAAGAAATGGGCAGGATGAAAGACTGCTTGGGCTGGAGCCAGTCCGATCGTCATGAGATGTGATCAGATTTTTCAGAGGCTCTGAGGCTTTTTCAACATGGAGGTAAGTCTGGTGCTCAGCGTGTCACAAGGACCCTTCTCAGATACATTTACAAAGAAAAGCCTTCAGGGTTTCTTCAGGATAAAACCAGACTGCTCTTTTCAATGGACAAATTCTAATATTTGGAACAAGAAATCTATGTAAAAATCTACTCAGATTTTTGCCTAAAGACTTTATGCTGTCATGCTCATACAGTCTCTTCCTTCATATTCATCTTCAACAGTGTCGGTGGGTGTCAGTTTGTTGCATGTGAACAACCCCGTGTCTTTCCAGTAGTGTTATGCCTCTATGTGAATTAACCCCGACCAGCGTCAGCTTCCCTGCATGCTATAATTTATTCGCCGCTAAAAAGCTGTCTTGATCACAGCTTGATAGTTGGCCGTGTTTGCACAGAGTGCCATAACCAATTCCCAGTGTTTGAATATTAATCCAGGAGTGGCTTTTATCACGTTCAGGATCTGGCTTCATGATTTGAAAGGTCTCTGTTGTCTGTGTGGAGAAAAAGGTGACGTATCGCTGATGACATGCAGTGTGAATCAAAATCCTGCCATGGCCCATGATGAAATGAAGAGGTGTGAGTCCAAAAGACTTTCTTCATTTTGAATTTTTCTCAACAGTAAGAGAGACTGAATGGAAAACAAGTATGTTGGTTAATGGTTTGATGTACTTAAGACAAAGGCGGGCTCACCTCAACAATTTCTGTCCGGGAGAAGAGTTTTAACAAAAGGGAGAGAATAAAAACAATCAAGCAGTGGAAAAATTAGAATAAAGAGTTGTTAAAAGTGGAGAAAATGGTTTGTTAGGGAGACTGCATCTTTGTAATTTCTCATATTTTTGGTATTATTTTGCATCAGACTTGGTTCTTTGTTTTCAAGCACTTTCTGTTTCGAGAATATGCTCTTACCACAGAGTTTTCCGTCTTGATAGATTTAACGTGCAGGTAGTCATCCACTCCTCTGGGGGAGCCATCCTCGGATGCCTTTTCTTCCCTCTGGCCTCTTCCTCTGTTCCCCATCTCGTTCTCACCATTCTCCTTTGGCGCTGGTGGCCTCGGCAGTAGATCACTGCGCTGTTTTTTGGTGACGTGGGCTTCTGGACCATGCACTGTCTTGACGTGCTTCCTGAGGGAGCTGGGATCAGTGTAGCGCTTTGTGCAGCCGGGGATCTTACACACGTAGGGTTTCTGAAAACAGAAGATCGTTGAACAGGCCCCCTGGTTTCTGTGCATCATTTGCCTTTCCAAGTGGACTAAAGAATGTCTGCTACCTCATTGGAGTGTGTCCTGTTCTGATGTTTGGCTCGATCTGAGGCATTGGAGAATGCCTTGTTGCATCCTTCGTGTTCGCAGACGTACGGTTTCTCACCGGTGTGTGAGCGCAGATGAGTTTTCAGGTTCTCAAGTCGGGAGTACGCCTTTGCACAGCCCTCAAACTGCAAGAACCAAAGAAGGGAATCAGGGCATTTTTCTTTATTGGCCCAGACTAAATACTGGACGGGAAGCAGAAGTAAAAGCAAAAGTAAAATAACGCCAAAAAAGTTTGAATGGTGCAGCTGCACGACATATAGACTGATATAGTCTAGTTCTGTTCTGCCATCCCAGGTGAAAAATGACACCTTTTTGTGCTGAAACGCGTGTGGCGTTTGGAAAGCGCTGACCCAAGGGAGGGCCGCTCCATTACCCACCGTGCACTTGTGTGGTTTCTCCCCCGTGTGTCGGCGCATGTGAACCACCAGCATGTACTGGGCTTTGAAGGGCTTCTGCTCCCGCGAACAGTCGTCCCAGCGGCACACAAACTCCTTCTTCTCTCCATGGATGTGGTCATTATTGATGTGCTGTGGGACACCCAGGACACAAACACACACACACATGAAGAAAATGAGCAGTTTTTCTGGAGAGACTTTCCACTAAGATGCTCTCATGTTGTTCGGGGGAGGATTTCTCAGTAGAGATCTGTCTTATCTGTGTGATTCTCAAAGGACGGCCGGAGCGTAGGACAGCTTTACACTTTGGCTAATTAGGAGTGCCAAAGATCCTTTTTTACCGACCAGATGAAAGCTGGGTCCATGAGTGAAGTTCAGATGAAATGCTCAAATATAAAGTCTTTTGGTCAGTGACATTGGTGCTTTCTTTTAACTTCCTACAGCATTTTATCGTCAAGGAAAAAAAAAATTTTTGCTAATAGAGTAGTTGCTCTAAAAACATGTTTTTTTCCCCATTTTGCATTTGACTGCACTTGCTTGAGCATTTTTTGGGTGAATTGGGGAACTTATTCAGAGATGCTGTGGTTGTTATGTGTGTTTTGTGTCTTTGACTAATTCAGCGAAACCAAAATAAGATTCTGAGGCCGATAAACAAGGTAAGCGGGAAGGAAGTAACAGAGTTTGTGGGAAACATGTTCCTAATTTACTCCAAACCAAATCATTTTAGTGATGCTACGGGGGATAAACTTGACCGCAATTTTATTTGCAAAGTGGAAAAAAAACATCAAAGCAGCAAAATGTGTCGACGACAGACGGCTGATTTTTTTTTTAAAAAGAATGCCACGCATAGCAGGTTTAATAGCCTGTGAATGGGTGGAGAGGAGTTTTGACCATGGGGAGGGGCTGTTGCGTTTTTTTTTTTTTCTTGAGGAAGAGAGAAGAATTAAGTTGAACCAAAGACGGACAGCGCCCCCACCCAGTCGGACCCGAGCTAATCCCCCTCAACCTGCTCCCGCTCTCCCCGTCTTTGCTTCATTGCCACTGTGGAATGCGTGAGACCCTGCTTGTTGTGATGGCTGAAAAGGAAAAAAAAAAGAAAAGGAAATGACGACGGCTTGACAGTCGGACCTCGGGCCCAGACATGCAAGCGCATGAACAAACGGAGACCATGGAGGCATTCAGTTGCGATCTTGTGTCAGGCGGCACAAGAAAAATACCATGTTTTCAACTTGCTCCTTTGGATGCACACTAAGGAGATGCAGCCATCCAATTTTCTGTAGAAATTTGGATGGCACCACTTGGGTTTTGCTGAAACATGTTTTTTTTTTTTGTTTGTTTTTTTAATATTGACTCTGAGTACAATTCCATTATTTTCTCTTTTAGAAGCCCAAATGCACATTTTGGGTCAGATGGAATTTAATTCTGACCTACTTTCTAGACAAGTTGTCCCCAGATTCATGTCTTTGATGCATCACGTTCCTGCAAATTACAGGCTAAGCTGCTTGTTTGCTGAAGTTTATTTTGCGGTGTTTGTGTGTGTGCTTGCTTACATGGACCAACTGCTCTTGCGTGTCGTACTCCTTGCTGCAGCCCTCCCAGTGGCAGTTCGTCTCGTAAACGGCCTCGGGCTCCTGCTTACAATCGTCCCGGTCTTCATCCTTCAAGTCCAGGGAGCTGCTGTGATGATTCTGTGGAGAAACCATTGGCAAACACGACACTGATTCGTTTATAGGATTTATGGAAAATTAAGTCTTTTTTTTTTGGGGGGGGGGGGGTTGTTAGACTGTGTCTTTTTTGTGTCAAACACATGTGGAACAGTTTACAGCCTTTGCAAGGCTCACGCTTGTGTTTGACCCGATCCTGGGAAGCAGTGGCGGCAAATTACAGATGACAGTCCTCACAGTTGTACTAAAGTTATAGAGGCTGGAAGCAAAGTTGTTGTGACAACAGCGCTGCAAACACACACGTGAAGTCTGTTTACCAGTGCCAGGCCGCCTCTAATTAGGCAGCGTGAAACCATGAGGAACTTAACAACAACTTTTTCTCCACTAAAAAGAAGAAGAAGATCTGGACAGAGCTTTTTTAGATGACAAGAAATAGAACAGTTCAGTAGATTGTCCACGGTAGGTTAACAATTGCTACCCAAAATAAATGGTTTCGTCCTTCCATACAAATATTCTGAACATATTCACTGGAATTTTATTACTAATGTTCTGCAACACCTTTAAACAATCTTTATTTAGGTGGCCAAACTGTCTTCACTGAGACGATTGTAAATGAACACACATCCATGTGCAAGACAACAATTGACACAAAGATAATCCTTTCTGGCTTCTGTACACATCCATGCACGCGCTCACACACACACACACACACACACACACACACACACACACACACACACACACACACACACACACACACACACACCACACACACTACGTGCTGACTGCAGCATGTTTTGTCGCTGCCCCACGCGCGCTATCTTCATCAATTCTGGTGGCCCCCAGACGACGGCGCACTCTGCCGTCCCCATGCATCAAACCCAAAGCTGCCTTGCGATCGGAGAGCAGCCGCAAATTTGTCAAAAGCAAGAGAAAAAGGCTCCTCAGATGACAATAAAGCCCAGCCAATATTTCATGAAAATGAAGTGCTCTGGCACAGTTTACAGTGGCCAGGGAGCCACCGAGAGGGAGAGGTGGGGGCCGGAGCTGCAAAGCTCCTATCATGAGGAAATTCTTTTTTTTTTGCTTTTGTTATCCGAGACTCGTTTTACAAGAGGGTCACGGGAGGCTGGGGCTCCCTGGGGCCACCACTCAGGATCAGGACAGAGAGGCAGTGGGAAGAAATAAACAAGTGGAAGTCATTGACTTTTAAAAATGTTTCTGTTCACCAAATTCTTTTTTTTTTTTTTTTTTGCCATTCTAAAGGTTTTTATGTATTTTATTATTATTATTATTCCTTTTTTAAATATTTTCCAGAGTTGAGCAAACTTGTGCAAAAAAAACAAAAAAAACAATGAAAAAAAAGATCTTCTTTCTTAGCAAAGTGAGGAGACCAGTGGTGTGTTAAGAACTTTTGCTTGCTGTTGGGTGTTTACTGTACCGGTGAAGAAGGAGAGGCTGGCCTCAATCCCTCTGCTTCTGTTTTGACCTTTGACCTTTTGGTCATCATGGGGTCGACCGTACTGCTCACTGCCGAGTCGGTGCTCAGGTTCTAAAGACAAGGTATAAAAGAAAACATCATTAAGTTTTCAACTATAAGGCACAACAAATGAGATCACAGCTCTTACGCTCTGAACGCACATACCACCTGGGTTTTGTTTGTTTAGCTAGTGTAATGAGAAGGGAGAAGTGGATTCAAACGTTCAAAATGTCAAGGAGGATTAAGTCTCTCATGAAAGTAGAGATTTGAGAGTTCCCCTCACAAGAAAAACAGGATAATGACTTGAATAAATCCAACCAAGTATTTTGAGATCTGGACACTTTTTTGTCATCCCTTTTACCCTTTTGAACACATTGGCCAGGAGAGAGGCCCAGACCAGGATTAGGCTAAATGTTTTAACTGTGTTTCAGGAGTAAATGACCAGTGTTGGACTACCTGATCCAGTGAAAGACGATCTCTATAGGAAATCAGTATGTGCTCAATGTGTGTCAAACTGTGAATCAAAATGACAGCATGGCCAAGACGATATCACCAATGTTACTGACATAATGAGAGAACAGCCAGCGCAGCAAAATTTCAGGTTTGGATAAGTAGTTGTTTCAGTCCGAAATTATTGGAGGGAAAGAAGAGGTAATTACACCGACAGAAATTATGTCAATTACAACGCAGGGCTTGATTCATTCTGAGAGTGTTAAAATACGCCAGCCTCAAACATTTTAATTCCATGTCAACACGAGCAGTAAACAGCAAACGTTCCAGTAGTGCAAGCAGATGGAGATTTGAAGGGGCAGCAGCCTCCTGATTGATTCCCCTTTTCCTCTCTTGCTGGTGGTCCTGCATTTAGACCAAGTTTACGCTAAATAACCATACAATCCAATAGCAAGACTGAAGTTTGTTTTTTTTAGACAAAAAAATCTGTGCCCCCACAGATCCCTTGTAAAAAAACAAACTCAAAACAGGAAGCTGCAGCATCATCAATGTGGATTCATAATTAAGAAGAAAAGGATGACACTGAAGGCCTCTCTGTACTCAAGTCTGACTTTGGACATGGTTCAGTTAACCACAGGACGATCATCAAGTGATCATCATCATTGTCATGAAGTGATGCCTCTCACACCTAGAGGGAAGCTTTGAACGTCAACTGGCTCTCATTGTAGAATTGTGATAGATAGATAGATAGATAGATAGATAGATTGATAGATGGATAAATAGATAGATAATGATTAGATTACTCAATTAAAATCCATGCTTCTTACCTTGGCCGGCAGGCTATTGTTGTGGCCTGAGCTTGGCAGTGAAGATAGGCCGAGGCCTGGCTGGTGCCTGGCGAAGGTGTGTGGAGGTTGGAGGAGAGGTGGGGTATGGCCGAAGGCGCTGAGCCCTCGTTGTTGGGAGAGCAGCTGCTGGTAGGCCATTGGGTTGATGGGGTGAGGGAACGGAAAGGAGGGGCTGCAAGGAGCAAGAGAGAGAGTCAGGACTCATGTGTTCTGATTTTGCGCTTTTAAGCCAATGTCGTCGTAAAGATGAAACTGAGATGGTATGTGTCAGGAAGTTTGGAGGTTTAAGGGGGATACAAGATAGTGCAGTGTTCAGAACCAGTTTCCCCACCTCAGGCCTCCAACCAGGTGTCCGTACGAGCTGCTGGCTGCTGAGCTGGAGCGAGAGTTGTTGATGTAGGCGACCAGCGAGTTTGGCGAGGTGCGTATCATCGTCTGAAGGTCGATACTGGCGTCTGACAGCGGCGAAATTGACAGCGCCCTCTTCCTGCTCAGTCGGGGTGTCATTCTGGGGCTGGAGAAGCGCGACACTGTAAAACAGACGTCGAAGAAGTGTTTGATTAGAAACCAAAGTCTTCTTTGGCTTAAATGGCCAAACTATGGCCATATTTGGTTATTTCCACGGCCACAAAACACAGTTTTTGTTCATTTTTACAGTGCAGTTATCACTGAAAATACCTTTTTTGGATCTGACAGAAATGATGAACAGCACTCATCCTCCATCCTGACACCACATCTCTTTAGATCTAATCCAAGCACATCATCCATCCCCTGCGAGACTCTAAATACCCTCAATCTAAAACAAATGACTCCTCAAATCTGATATGTTGCTCCTCACCGGATCACTTTGTCGTCCTCCTCAGATTCTGTCACTCCAGTTGGAGACCGGGCCACTAGCTGGGCTCCAGCCTGGAACACTGTGACTGATATGGCCGTAGCCTCAAGGTGACACTTGAGCCCCACGGAGACCAAGAACAGCCCTATCAATAAGTGATCACAGCTAATACCATCAGCCATTTGTTCTAAGTGACAAAACCAAGCCTGACAGAGAATAAAGGATTTAGAAGTCCCCATATCCATTTACTTCATTCACATTACTTTATATAGCTAGAATTGTTCAAGACACAAATGATAAAAGCTGTTTGATAAGCATTGTTCCTATTTGAGAAAACATATTTTTGGTTCCATACTTTTGTTTCTCTTCTAAAAGCCTGGAATAAAGTCCCTGACATTTGCACACATGTGAAGACCCCATTAAAATTCAGACATAACGAATCAATCCCCTCACAATAATTCCTTCCCTAATTACTCCAGATAAACATCAACAGCCTTGGCTCCACTTCACAATGCTAAATGAGGGCAATTTACGGAGAATTGATTCCAACTGCGAGGAAATGTATGCAGAGTGCTCTGATCGATCTCCTGAAAATGTAAATCCAGGCATGGAATTTAAACTCCTTCCATTTTAACTATTTTGCACAGCCTTATACAAGCTTAACTTTCTTGACAACACATGGTCACATCTGGAAGTTGCAGCCTCAGCCAAACCTTCAGCAAGTTGCCCACAAACCAGAGCATGATGTTAGGCTGGGTTTGAGGTTCAGCCAATAGAATATGTTCTAGATTTGCTGCATTTCAGGGTAGCACGAGGGCATGAAAAAACTACACATTAGTAAAGGTTTGCTACACTTGATGTGATGATCTTACTTGACATCAAGAAACATTTTGGAAGAAACTGTGTGGCCAGATTTGGACTTTTGGACCAGTCCAACATTCCGGTGTTCTTGAATCTTGATGAACAATCTTCCAGACAGATTAATTATGGTCGTTAATTCTGTCCCTAACAATGGGGACTAAAGGGTTGTTTCCATTTATCTACTACAAATCTTCAACATATGCTATCAGTTTGGCAAATTAGTGCTAAGAGACCTGAGCAGGTGGGCGGACGGCCACATCAAGGGGACTTATGGGAATTTAATGATGAGAGAAAGACATCAGTGCTTGTTTCTTTCTGCAACAGCTGCTATCCTGGGACCCTAATTTGAACCAGTTAACGACCTAAAGTTGAAATGTAGCTTTGCTTGCTGCTGATGATGGGGCAGCTTTTACTTTTGCTATCTTTGATCGTAACGACTCTTGTAGTCGTATCCATCTCTGCAACCTGTCCTCGCCTCTGGGGAGACACCTTTATTAATGTGCCACTTCCCCTGATTAATGGTCCAATGGAAAAGCTCCACTTGCTGGCCACCCCCCTACCCTCCCTCCCCTCTCTGCCTCCTCTGTAGAGATGAATATCAGCAGCTGATAGTGGCACAGAGCCTGCGCGTGTCGACTGATTTGGATAGTGAATGAACTTGTGTTGTGTTGTTGTCACTGTGGCCTGCATGTGACTGAACTCTCTCCAAACCGGAGAAGAACCAGGTTCAAATAATGTCACTCGTGTTAGTGGAAAGAGTTGTAGTAGAAGCAGCATTCTAATGAGAACTCTAAAGTAAGTGTGTGTGAACCTTTTCTGCGGGAATATGCTTCAAAAACCAAGTTACCATGCCTTAAACAGCTGCATATCTTTTGGCCTTTATAAGTTGATGACATTTTGACAGAAAACGACTAACGTATAACCTCAATAAACCAAAGTTTATACTTTGCCTGTTATTTTTGGCCCCTCTGGATGTAAAAAACTATTTGGTGATACTGATGACAGGATGAAAATCCCCCTGCAGACTTGAAACAAGCCGGTGTTCAAATTCACCCTTCATGTTGCGCTCGACTGGATTGATAATAGCCCTTCAAAATAATAAAACAAAATGGGATACAAGTGGCATCACCTTCTGAAACACTGTGTTAATCTAAACAGCACCATCGGCTTTACTTCCTCTTCTCACGATGTTCTGAGGAGGGAAATGTTTGGGCCTCACTTTTAAACAAACGGGCACATGCTGCACTTGGCAAGCGGAGTCCCCGTTCTCACATTAAACAGCCTCGGTGAATAACTTAACCATGACAGTTTGGCCTCTCTGAGCCAAATGTGCTCTCTGTTTGTCTTGGCCTCAGCGCCTGCACAGCATTAGCCGCGGCTGGAGGCGCAGTCTTGACGGCCAGACGGCTTCTCGTTGTTGGCAGCCCGCCGACGTGCTCAGCAGCGCACGTTTGGCCTCTGACATCACAACGGGACTCATTCAAGATCCAGTGCACTGGGGTCCGAGACCGACGGCGGGCGTTTGGATAAGAAGTGAGATTAAGTCGCATGTAGATGATGTTCCTCTCTCTTGTGTCCGTCATTTTGAGCTCTCCCTCTTGAGCACAGCTCCCCTTTTAAGGTGCAGAGCGAGGCGCCGGATCGTTTATTGCGTCAAATGTACCTGCTCTAAAGACAACCTGTCCAGCAATAGAACATGCTGCTCGACAACACAACAGGTCTGCAATGTTTATGTGGGATCTGCCATCAGTTTGGCAGGAGAAATGTATACAAGCGCTCAACAGTCAGCCATCCTGGCTTGATTCTTCCCGTTTCCTCTGCATGGCAGCAGCTCAGAGGAAAGAGAAGGGTGGGCTTTTCATGCTGACACATGGAAGGGCTGTGAGGTAAGCTTTACAAACCTTGAACCTTGAAACTTTCCATGGATGCATCTGGAAGACCATGGTCTCCCTAAGTTACATTTAGCTATATATCCAATATGACTAAAACAGCCCATTTTGACCTTTTCCAAATACCTGATTTTATACAAAAAAAACATATTAAGATAGAAACAAAAAATAGAAGTCACGCTAAAGCACAGCAATGTGCGTGTGCACAGTTACTCACCGTCGACAGGGGCAATGTAGTCAGACAAGTGGGCGCCCGCCGTGGCTCCGCCCCCTTGGACGACAAGCTCCCCATAGGGGCTGCGATGGCTGGCCATCAGGTGATAGTACTCTGCTGGGCTGGTCCCCGGTGGAGGTGGAGGAAGCCCAAAGAGTCCGCGTTCTTTCAAATGCTCATGGGCCACTGTGAAGGGAGAGGGAATGGCGTGGATGAAAGGAGAGCCCTGAATGGAGCCAGGGGGCCACTAGGTCTAAATCAGTGATGTGCAACGGCCTGTGAAGGTTTTCCCACCAACCCCTCATCCCCCCTTTTGGCCTGTTTCAGGGTCCCGTCTGGCTGGTAGCGGCTAAACACTAAGAACTGTCTCAAAAGATCCAGGAGTTGAAGTCACTGAAACAATCAGGGTTTGTTGTTCGGCTTGTTTCTCCCATTGGACTTTTGGCTATGAGAGCAAAGTAGAGTAGTTCTAAGGTAATAATGGTTCTAAGAAGCAATTTTAAACTACAACTGCCCTTTTCTGTTGTTCTTCCGGAGCAGTTTTTCTCCCGGTACATTTGCATTCTTGTGCTGAAAATGTAACAATGCTTTCTCCCTTCCTTCCAAGCCTAACCGCCATATTTTATACACTTATGTAAATCTAAAAACACTGCCACATTACCAGTGACAGAGGGTAAAGAAAGATTAATATTGGGCCTTGCCCTTGCACTAGAATCTCTTACTGCAATAAAGTACTGAGGACAACTTATAACAATAATAAATATACCAATATCCTTGGTATTCATTGATACAATTTCTATATATTCACACCTACTGGCATTTACAAAACATTTTTGTTTCGCAGGAAAACTAAATGAATGAATGATAAGAGAAAACTCTTTTGTTTCCTTACATGATTGTTTTTCTCATTACATTCATATTAATGTAGTATTTGGACTTATTTCACCTCCCCACAGGAAGAAGTTTGGGGAGTTTTATGAAAAACAATCCTCAGCCATGTATATTTTAGCTTTTCAAAACAAACCACTAGCTGTGAGAAACTTACAGTCTGCAGGGCTGAGTCCTCTGGTGGCTGAGATCATGGACAGGGTAGGGCTGCCGTGCACGGTGCGCAGGTAGTGCTCCATGTGAGGGCTGACATACGGGTGAGGTGGGCTGAAGGGTGAGTCACCCGTTGGGATGGCGGCGGGTGAAAGACGTATCAGGGAGATGTCAGAGATGACGGGGCTCCCAGCCAATCCTGCAGGGCTGGAAGACGGACAGAAATCTTTTTTATAAGACATCAAACCACAAGCATCAGCAAAAAAAACAACTAATTGGAATGTTAATGTTTTTGGTAAGATTCCTCAGATGTCTTCAGCAAAGACGTTGCATCGTTATCGTTTTTCAGGTTGGCTGATGTCCTGATGGCTAACATAGAGGGGGAGGAGCTTGTGACCTATTTTGCTGCCAGCCACAAGAGGGCAATTTAGATGCTTTGGGGATACAGCCTGGGAATTTCGCCATTGGCCATCTTTGATCATCTGTCCTACACAACACAGTCTCACTCCGTAGACGGCACATATTGACGTTTTGTCAGAAACCCACGACGGCACATAGTGCCTTCTTCGGATGCCAGCAACGTCATTTTGCGCCTTCCACGGTCGCTCATAGAGGTCCAAAGACGGCAAACTGCGGCTTCTCTGGGATGAGCGAATCTGTTATATAGATCTATTATATTACATAAAAGAGTTTTGTCAAGCTTGCGGAAAGATATAACAGATTAGCTCATCCCAGAGAAGGCGCAGCTTGCCGTCTTTGGACCTCTATGAGTGTCTATGAGCGACCGTGGAAGGCGCAAAATGACGTTGCTGGAATCCGAAGAAGTCACTATGTGCCGTCGTGGGTTTCTGACAAAACGTCAATATGTGACGTCTACGGAGTGAGACTGTGTTGGTCCTACACAATCCAAACTTGTGCCTCAGTTTCACAACTTCTTCCTCTTTTGAAAGTGTAAAACTGTTCAAATACGTTTGTAATTTTCTTTAGTTCCATGCGCAAGAGGAAAACAATTCAATTTGTGACCAAATTTCCTCAACACATAAACTAGGGTTTTTTTTATATTTTGGATGCTGAAGCTGCCCTCCTCCCAAAAACTGGATCCCCTGAACTGCATCGTGAACACACTAGGTGTTGTTTATTGGAGTAGACCTATCCGGAGAAGGAAGGTTTGGTGTACCAAAGATTGTGTAAAAAAAACTGTTGTTGCCCTCAATCAGTTGCATTGAAGATCTTTTGTACACAACAAGCTATTAATAAAGTTTTTGGGAGTTTTGAGGTTCAGGTCGATCTTTGAGGGTCTGACCTGTGCAGCCATGCACAGCGTCCATTATCCAACAAAGGCTCTAACACCTCTCTGCCTGGTTGCATCACAACTGAGGCAATATTCCCCCCCTCTCTTTTGGTTGTGCCGAGGATAAAGAGCGGATTACCTGGCCTGGAACATAATCATTGCTGTGCTGCGTTTGTAAATTATGGATGCTCTCATCGTGTAACCGCCTGCAGGTGGACTCGCTCCCCCTTTGAATCCAGTCTGAGAGGGTTTGTTTGCAGGGATAACAATCACAGTCTGAATCACACAAAGCCTATAAATATTTCTCTCTCTATGTTGCTGCCTGAGCGGCTTTTTTTTTTTCTTTTTTAGCCCAGCGTCTTCTCTGGAAAGGAGAGCAGGATGGTAGTGAACGGATGCTGTAATATCTAGTAAGTTCTTCTTGCTGGGGGAACACGGTGCCCTGGCTTTGAGGTGGGACAATTTTGGCCACAGGAAGGGGAAATGAGCAGGCAGTGGCTTCTTTTCATAAGGATAGATATACCAAACTTGTCCTTGCTGGTAGTTGGTAGTTGCTTTTACCAACTGAGAACAAATATGGAGCAAGATGGCTCCGTAAACCGCTGTGGTAGGCTCCACCCCCTGTGAGCCCAACATGAATGGACGGATGTATTGGCTTGGCCATCAGCAGCTTGCTCAGTCGGGCTTCCATCAACGTTTGAGACATATTGCAAGAAAAATGAAAAAAACAACAACAACTATTGCCCACCTTTCTCTCACTTAATGCAGTACCACAATTATTTCCATGAACACGGTCAGAGTTTATAATATCCTTGAGCGTTCTCTCTTAACCGTGAATTAAACACGTCTGGATTCCCAGCAAGGCCGTGTGTATTTACTGGTGAGGTTTATTAATACAAGCGCGCCACATCTCACACCTCTGGGCAGACGGTGACCTTATCCCTGGTTCCTTTTTACTGCTGTTTACATTTGCTTGTGTTGGCATGGACCACAGCAGCTGTTGATATCATTAATGAGGTGTATGACTTTATGGTCTTACTGAAAAAATAGCTGGAATGAATCTAGAGTTGTTGCTCAGGATTTACCCATTTAGCCCAAGCTTGGGAATAGGGAAGAGTGAAAAGTCTGTGCTGTACAGTACATTAACTGGCTTATCAGGCAAAGGAGTCATTTCCTGTTTCATAAAAGTCATTCTTATCATGACTTTGGTGGGAGCAGCTCTTAAAGGAATCGCATCGACCCAATGAACATTGACAAATTCCTACAAATTCCTCCTTTTGGTCTAAACTTGGGCACAGGTATCACTCTGTGTATCTGTTGGATTTTGTGTGCTGCTTCTCGGCGACACCAGAGATGAATTACACTGTGACACAGAGTCTCGTCTCTCTTTGTCGTGCCCGGGGAGTATTCTGATTTAGACAAATCGCGCCGTCTGAAACCCTGCTGAATAAAAGCTCCCTCTGTAGGTCTGAGTCTGCTGTGCAAAGTGGACGCCTAAATCTTAGGGGGCAACAACTTTTTTGGGGACAACAACCCCTCAACCGAAAAGTTACATTGCGCTGGCCTTGAAGCCTGCAGTGCTTTGTAAGATTGTAAAAGTGCTTTAATATAAACTAGAAGAGTGTTGTCAGCTTGATAAGCCGGACGACACAATTTCATTTTCACTGACTTCCAAGTCATATGACTTGTGACACCACACCAGGAGACCGCAGAGAAGTGTCTCAAGGCAGAGGAGTCGCTAAGATATTAAGATCCATCTTGAAAAACTCCAGCTCATTAACAAGTTTTTGATTAAAAAAAAATACAAAAATAAGCTTACATCAAATGCTACACAAGAAGTCTGCTGATCAGTTTGCTTCACAGTTACTTAGTTTCTTAAACAGTTCTGTCTTTAGACCCCCCCCTCAGAGGAAAAAGTGTTTCCTCCCTGAGTTCCACTTACTAGCTCTGCTGTCACTTGCATGCGAGGGAAGCAGAGAGAGGAAGGAGTAAGAAAACCAAAGAAAAAGGCGGAAAAAGACGGAAAAAGGAGAGGCTGCTTTTTCTTATGACAGGCTTGACAAAATAACCAGCCCTCTCATTACAGTATATGCAAACAATGATAAAGGGGACGGCGCTGAGGTGTCATGTTAGACAATCAAGGAGGGGACCTCTGACTCGCTGCCACGGCTGGATAACAAAGTGCCGCGGCAGGCGACAAATGACACCGCACTTAATTTGCTGCGCAATGTTCCTGTAATTAGGTGAATTTGGCGCGGCGGAACGACAGGCAGATCAAGGCCTTGATGAATTACGGGTCCACTGTCAAGATCAAATCACATTAATCAAGGTGGCCGAGTCCGCGGACAGCCTCCCTACACCCCTCCCGCCCTCCACTTTCCCGGGCCACAGCGTGATGAATAGCCCTGCTTCCACCAGGCGCCAAGTATGCATCACCATCAAATCTGTGAATTTAAATGTAAGAGTACTATTTGGAGGAATCTATTGACTTTTTTTCCCCACTCCCTCCCCATTCTTTTCTCTTTTTTTTGGTGCCCCTGCGCCAGTTTCTCTTTTGTTATAAAGAAAAGTTGGAAGTGCTGAAGAAGTGTGCCGCAGCCTCGCAGGTTGCGATTTATGGGCTGCTGCAGAGATGACAAACTATTGAGTGCAAAACACAACCAGGAAGTGCCCAGTTTGAATCGCTGCAGCAGCAAAAGGACTCATAAAGTTATTAGCAATTGGGACGATTACACACTTGAAACAAGACTACTGCTGTTCCTACTAAGCAAAGTTCCATTTCTCTGCCTGCCTGTTTGTGTAAACTTATTATTTTGCTCGCCGCACTCTAACCCCCCCAAGAAAATAAATGGAATCAGGCTCTCTTATTGAACCCCTGCAGCAACCTGGAAGTGGAACTCGCCACCAGCGCTGTGGTTGCACACTGGCCCCGGCGCTCCTGACCTCTACACTCTGGGAGTTTAATTACGGCGCTAGCTCCGGGGCAGCACGGTTCTGCGACACACAGATTAGCTCTGCAACAAGCCATTAATGAATATGAAGAGGTGCAGGTTGCGGGGCTGAGTGTATGATTTTGTCAATGACAGATTGTGCCCCGTGTGAAACGAGTTGGCCGCGGATACATGATGTGTTTTCTCCATCTCTGCTTTTTTTTTTTTTTTTTGCTTATCCTGCATTAGAAATTCATAGAAGTAAATCACCAGTTTTCTTGGGATAAAATGAACTTTTTTGTCTTGTTTGCATTCATTTGACATATGCCTTCTGACACTATGGAAATAAGCTTTAATGTATTCAACACAACACTCATTGTACTCTTGAAGCAATCAGGACTACTCACCACAGTGCCATGTCTTACTATGGCTAATTTCATTTTGTAATCTGATTGATTGAATAGTATTTTTTAATCCCTTTTAGCCCCTTTAATCACAGATTGTAAATGTCACATTTTGATACTCAAAAAATGAGTTTAGAGGTTAGTCAGCAGCATTTAAATCAACATTAACTTGAATGGAAGATGAGTAGAGTGTGCCTTGCTCAGTGGCACTTGGGCTGCATTTGTATAACTTTAGCCGACCGTTGGACAAAAAAGACAAACAAATCTCTGCCACGCAATGGAAACGCAGCAGAGTCAAGTGAAAACAGCAGTCGTATCATCGATTATTGATTATTCAGTTTGGAAGTCAATGCGTTGTCTTCCACTGGTGCTTTTGGCCTCGGCCATCACTCGGCTCTCATCACAGGCGAAAACTGTGATGGGGAAAATGATAGGGATTCTCATCTTTCATCAGAAAAGAACTGACAAGCCTGCCGTGAGTTTTCAAAACCCTAAATCTTTGTTTTTCTGTTTTTGCTAAAAAGAAATGGAGGTGACTTACCCATGCATGGCGTGCAGCGCGTGCGGCTCGTAGTGGTACCGCCCCTCGTGGTGGCGCATGTCAATCGGGATCGGCGTGTGGAAGGTGGGGAAGACGTGGTGGGGAGCTGCCGGAGCAACAGAAAAGTACAGACAGAGTTGGTGAATGAGCGCGTGAGCGGAGAGGAGACTTCAAAAAAAAAAAAAAAATTCTGAGGTGGACTTTGAAAGAAAGAGAGGAGGAATTTCAAAGGCAAACTGGGGCCCTACAATAAAAGCGACGGGAATCTCGGGCGAGCTGAGCACTTTCGTGTAACATATTGGCACTATCACACGGGAGGAGTGGAATAAATAAATAAATAATCAAAGTCGTCCCCAAGAAAGCCAGCAATGTTGGACATAAAAGACATCCAGCCGGTGCTTCTGACAAAGACCTGAAGCTCCTGGAAGACGTTCTTTGAACCAGGCAGGGTGATGGATGGTGCAGGGGGGTCGGTGGGGTCCGATGGGGGGGTGGGGGGTGCACGGAGTTGAAGATTTCCTTCAGCACTTTCTTCATCCAAACAGCAGCGAGGCTAAACGCCAAAACAAACCTCCCCCACCCCCTGGGCTCAGCGTGATTTACGCACTCTTACCTTTCTTCTCACTCCTTTTTGGCCATCGTTAAGTAAATGTTGCTTTTTCCACAAAGTTACGGGACTTGCGAGAGAGGAGTAGATTGTAAAGATAAAGCATTGATTGTAAAGATAAAAGCGAGAAAAGCAGAAGGGGCTGGCGGCGGTCAGCGGCAGATCCTGTTTGTCTAACATGGTGCACGAGTCACATGTTTTACGTGCCCCATCTGGCTGGCAACTCAAAACGTTTCCGCCGCTTGTGGCGCGATGAACCTGACGGTGATAAAAGACGCAAATCTGCTCCTAATTTAAGTCTTTTTTTTTTCTTTTCTTTTTTTCAAAAATTCCGTCTTTTACGAGTTTTCTTTTTGCGTGTCTTGTTGTGCGTTCCTTTAACGGGGTGGATTCCTCTCAGGTCTGGGAAGTTTACATGGAAAACATCAGCACTAATTAGTGAAAAAGCCCCAAAACAACAGCGTCGTTATCTTTGTTTTACCGCCATATAAACACAGTCTTTGATGCCATTTATGGAGTTATGTTTCTTGTTAACATTTTTCACAGGTTTTTTTTAACATTATTTTCAAAACGGCCTACGAAGACTCCGCCATGCTCTGTGTTTGCATATCCTTCCTTCTATTTACATTTTTCCTCATCGTCTCGTCCCCGCAGATACTTTTAATTGCAACCTGGTGTGTCAAGCTGCTGCTTTAGGAGGAGATGGGTGGAAAAAAGAAAAGCAGAGGCAGAGGTGAGCCAGCTGATCTCCCGGATGAATCATAATTCTTGTCGTATCACACACACACACACTCACACACTCAGCCTGGTGGGAATCTGGCAGGGGTGACCTGGGATTTCTGAGCAGAGAGGTCAGGACCACGGATCATTATCTGCTTTCGGCAGTGGCGACGGCAGGTCTCCACCCGGGGCTCCCAGGGGCCCGGGACCTGGGTGAGTCAGCACTCCGGGTCCATTCCTCTCACTCTGCACCCTGACAGCATGACAGACAAGCGCCCCCCCCTCCACCCACGTCCCCAGATGTACCGCAGAAATAGTGCTCTTTACATGGGCTGTGCTTGTATACCGCCGAGGACTGCTGCCGGATTCTTCCAGCATAGATACATGTTGAGTTTATGGGACAAACAAAGTGTGAAGATCTAATGAAAAATATGTTATGGTGACCCCCAACCTGAAGTATATATACTCTGACTGTAACAATTTGAGAGAACAGCTGAAAATACACATTCACAAATCACACCAACACCTCCAGGGGGAGTTTTCCCTCTTCCTGTCATCTTTATTTATCACTGTCCTGCCTTTACATCTCTGCTTCTCAACACCTCCCTGCGTACCACTACCGCTCTGCACTGTCCACCATCCATTTTTCAACACTTTCAGCCTCCATCTCAATGGGTATCAGCACCGTCTCGTCCCTACCATGACACAACTCACGTCCTTGTTCATTGCATATCTCACGTAATTACCCACGGTCTGATTTTCTGCACAATGTTTATGAATCGGGCCCAGAGTACAGCGTGTACTTTCAAAGCAGTCGGGGTATGAATTCTAAAAACGAGGGGTTTGTGTGGGGAGGAAGAGCAGCAGGAATCTGGGTCAGCGCAAAACGTGACGTACAGAAGAATAAAAGTTTGGGGTAACAGAACCACGGTGGGAAAAACTCATCAATATCAGATAACGTATGCAAAGCAAGTCAGTTTGGGTATTTTTACACTTTTAGATGTCTTTTGAGAGAGTGATCCTTTTTATACTGCTGAATATGGGTCAAAAAGACCTAAACAATTTTTTTTAGGGTAAAGTTTTGTGCTACATTTCCAAAAGTTTTTTAATTCTTTATCCTCAGTTTCTCAAAAGACCACATGTAAAGTTTCATAATGTTTTTTTGGATTTACTTCACATGTCCATTTGGGAAAAGCATAAAAAACCATTGACCACACGGCTGCATCTACACTGACACAGACATTGTTTAACTTAGTGCTTAACTGTTGCTGTATCGCCGCCTCTCATTGTCCGGGCCATTCTTGAAATGGGCTAAATTGGAGCTTTTAAAAATAAATCTTTTGATATTCAGATTCTGGATGTGAACCTGTAGACCAGGTGTTGGGCTGGTCCTCTGCCGTCCCTTTGTGTCCAGCCTGGAGGAGGGAGTCGGATTTTTGACCAGGCAGGCTTATTTCATCACCGAGACAGTTCCATTGTTCTAGCCGCCACAGGAAGAACAAAAGGCGAGCGCTCATGAGAGTTCAAAGTTGCGCGCTCACCTGATTGGCTGGGCCGCAAACCCCCTCCCTGCCCCTCCCCTGGGGCGCGCACAGCGGTGCCCGAGGCTCCAGCCATCTATTAAGTCTTTGCTCGCAAAAACATTAGTTTTCGCTTGGGGTGCAGCGCAGCATTTTCATAGCCAGTCCCTGTCCTCACACTTCTCTGCGGTTATCTCAAAGTTCATTCAAGAGAAAACTTTACACTTTCGACAAACTTAAGACAACACCCTGTTTTTTTCCACATCTGGCCGATAGTCATCGGCCTGCGTTGTCCTTTCCTTGGAGTCAGACAAAGCAGCGACTCTCTGTCCCCCGTCGTCTGCTGAGATTTACGGTGACTGTAACAGCCAGAAAGTAATTACAGTGAGAGCTGCCCCAGCCCTTGCCGAGAAATCTTTCCAGTCTTAGTCACCCGGCCGATGAGGATCGAGGCAGGAAATTACAGCATAGAAAGTTGGCTCGGCTCCGGCAACATGCAAACGTAAACACGGGGCAGGCTTTTTTTTTTCTATCAGCACCACTGGAGAAATAGTCCCTGTCAAAAGGTGGGCCTGGGGGTGTGGGGGGGAGTGCCTCCAGTCGACACTTAGCCGTGCAAAACTGGGAACATGTGTAGCTAATTTATTTTCAAAGCGAACCTCGAGCGGTGAAGAAAAACAGGAACTTGAGGTTTTCAGTCTCCGACGTTGACTCGCTGCTCAGTCACTCCTGCTCCTTTCGGCAAGGTGGTTCCCGGGGGCTATCGGTCTGGGGACACCTGGTCTCAGGGCCACACGCTAACAACCTCCATGCATCACTGCACCGATGGGCCGCTGACGGGCGCCTCGTTGCGTTGTCAGTGTGTTGCTTTTGGACACTTTAAAAAGAGCGCCAGGGTTTTACACCCGGCGAGCGATGGCCCTGCACTCCTGATTAATTGTCCACCCCGGTTTAATAGCGCTGCTTAACATGTAGGGTTTGTCCAGATTAAGTAATTACCTGAAAGCCGAGGTTTATTATCTGCGTGGACGAGCCGCTTGATAAAGGCGCGCTATCGCTGGCGGCGGCAGGAGCGGGGAGCAATAATTAGAATACAATGAATTAAACTGCGGCTGGTGTGGCTGTCGCTGTCCCGACCCCCACACCCCACCCACCCACCACCACCAGCTTACATCCATATTATCCCGCTGGCACCTCTTGCCGAAGGGTACGCCTGGGAGTACGCCCGGCCCCAGACTGGTGGAGTGGGCCGTGTGTAGGGGGGGGGTGGGTGGGGGCGACTCCGACGGGGGCCGTCTGTGAATTAAACAAAGACCCAGTTCTTCTGGAGCAGGCGGGGGGGTGGTGGTGGGGGGAGGGGGGTTGGCGAGGAGACTTTGGCACATTAGCTCTGTGAGCTTCTTGTTGTGGAGTCCTAATGAGGTGGAGGGAGGCCTCCGCAGATACAGATGTTGGCGGAGGTGGTGGTGGTGCTGGTGGTGGGGGGGTCTTTTGAGCGATGTGCCCTGTCTTGGCGGCACTGATGAATGCATCGCAGGTGGAAGCAAGAGACGTCTCTTCGCACCCCACGAGGAGGCCCCCCGGACCTCCAGCTCCATCCCCTGGAAATAGACGGAGGCCCGTCCTGTCGCGTCAGCACACGGCTGCCTCCCGTGTCGATAAACGCTCCACCTCTCTCCTGACACGACCTGCCGGAGCAGAGCAGTCTCTATTTTTTGACCCGGCTGCTCCCCCCCTCAATCTCCTCCTCCTCCTCACACCAGTACAGCTTTATTTTACTGCCGGCTGTGTTTGTTTGACATTTCGCGGCTGCTGCACTCGACGGAAAGCAGGCACACGAAAGACTTCCTCGGTCCTCTGCCGATTGCTCGGACCTCTTCGACTCTGATAAACAGTTTGGAACAGACATCCAGGGGAAAGCTGTGACCTCAGGATGTACAGAGTATTCAGCATGTTAATTACTCTGAGCCCAACACTTTGTTATGATACAATGAGATTACTTCTAAATAGATATGCAGTATGGAGAATCAATTGTTTGAGAAACCACTGAGCTTCTAATCTAGGGTTGGGAGTCAACTGGTTCTGACTTAGAACCGGTTTCAACTGATCAATTCCATCGGAATCGTACACCTCCAATGTTATTGGTTCTTCTTAACGATCCTGACACGGCGTTGCGTCATGTGATGTCGTGTCACGTTATGTCACGTCACGTCACGTCGCGGGAAGTCCGGGACACTGTGATGCTCATCTCCTTCAGACAGAAATGTGAAAATGTTATCTAGGCACACATGCCTATTTTTCTAAAGAGAAGACTTGTAAAGAGACTTGTCACTGTTTTATATCATTTCTAAGAAAAGGAGTGTTTAACTATTGACTGACATTTGGTTTCAGCTTTCAAGTTAAAGTAACCAATTTGCATTTTTGTTGGGTTGTTGAGAGTCAGACAGTGTTAAATCACTGTTTAAGCTAAATATGTTCATGCTGTCTTGTGCAGACATTTTGGAAAAAAATAAAATGGCTGCTTTTGGTGCTGAACACAGTCAAAGTACTTTTTCCCCCTCAAAGAACTACTAGGGAATCGTTAAGAGAGTTGATAAGGAATTGGATTGATAAGCAGAATCGACAATAGCATTGATATTGACAAAATCTTATCAATTCCCACCCCTTCCCACAACCTCAAAAACTTTCATACATATATGTAATGTTAAAAATCGGGATGTGAACTCGCACACTTGTGTGTTAAGAGACTTTTTTATGCTGATGTGGTTGCTCCGTCGCCACGGTCGCGACCTTTGGCTCCACACTCTGCACAAAATTCTCCTCACAAGAGCGGCCGCACTCTCACACACTTCAGAATGGCCTTTCCCTCAACAATGGTCCTCACTTTTTCTTTTTCTTCATTGAAAAGAAACGTGTGGGAGACGGATTGAGGGAAAACAATGGAGAAAAAGGAGACAAACCTAAAGGGAATTGACTTTCTAATCCTGATTAACACTTTCCCACTGCTTTGCAGGTCAGGATGGACACATTTAAGGTATTTTTTTGCCCCTTGGATGATAAAAGATACCTCTTCATGTATTTTTCTTTGTAGCTTTTAATTTCAAAGGCAAAAAGTAATGTGGGCAAACCGCCACCAAACAACTCAGGAGAGTTTCATGTGAAGAAGATGCAAAGCAGAGCGTGATGAAACTACAGTCTTTTTCTTTGTGATCTCGAACACCAGCGAAGGGGATTTCCACATCAGAGCTCCCATCAGGTCCACCCAAAATTACAAGATCTGGACTTTGTTTGAATGCCCCTCTCCCCGAGCACCACCACCATCCCTTTGACAGAATATCTGTCCGTGGCTTCGATGACGCGTCCGACAAGATCCCCTCGTCCCCCAATAAACAAGCCTCTCGCCAACTCTGCTGGGTTTAGTTTACGCTGCTCGGTTGGCTTGTAATTGAGCCGCAGCCTTTCGTAAGGCCAAACTTTGAGGTTTCCAGAAGAGGACTGTAGGTGTGATTACAGCCTGTGGGGTATGTTGACCTCTCTGCGCCCGTGGTCGACTAAAACAAGAGCCAAATGGCCTTAAGATGGATCTTATGGCGTTGAAGATCTACTGTGGCCTACAGCCACCACTGAGATCAACTGCATCCGAACTAATCAGAAACTTTTATTTTTATGTATTAGAATTTATTCTTAGGGTTTGTGGAAGTCAACATAACTGTTTACACCATATTTTTAGTTGACTGCTGTTGACTCATTCTGGTTTTTGGGGTCTGTACAACAACGGACTGTCTCCAGAGCACCACAAATCATGCTTCCTGTTTAAGGAGGAGGACCTTGAGGAGGTGGTCTTGTTAAAGCCATTGGAGCCCTTCAGCCTTTCTACATCTCATCCTGACGGGGTCACCTCTGACCCACACGATTCAGCCGCTGAATGGAGTCGGCGAGGTCCACAGAGTCTGGTAAACAAGAGCAGTGTGTAATGATAAAGTGCCTGACTGAGGAACACAAGGAAAAGAGGCCACAGCACACAATTAAACGCTGACTCGCCTCGTCTGGACAAACCCGGAGCAGTGCGGAAGCATTTCACAAGGGGTCCTCCCTCCCCAATAAAGTCCTTCTTAAAACAAAACAAGTCTTTGGACATGAGGCTTTGTGGAGCATCATTCCTGCAATTCATCCTAAAACCTCCCGCCTAACGAGTGTCACGTGACTACTGAATCACCACAGTAGTAAGTCAGGGGATGGCGCAAACAAGAGCCGAACTCGTATGAATATCTTCCTGACCTCATTTCAGCACTCGCCTGGCCTGGTTTCTGGTTAATTAGCGGGCACAAACGCCACCAACGGATACCGAAACAAAGAGCATTGGGGGGAAGCAATTAGTCTGAAAAACTATTAGCTTTCCTGCCAATGTAGACTTTGCATTAAGCAAACTGATAGGCTGCAGAGTCAGTGTGGGGGAGGTTCCCGCTATCGGATTTTGCAATGCCGCCAATCCACAGCAGCCTCGGTCTTCGCTGTTTGGCCAAAGTTCAACTCCCGATGCAACACTTGTAGAATTATTACTAAAACCTACAGGAGCAACAGCAAAGGTTTCTAGTCGAGACTTTTTTCACAGGGTAGATTGTCAAACTTGGTTCAGTCTTCGTGTTTACCACCTTGAAGTCTCTTGATTAGGAAACCGGAGCTCTGCTGAGGGGATTGGGCCTCCTACCCCTGCCCAGCCCCCGCCAAGCAAGAGGTGCGAGCGGGGGCAGAGGCCGCCCGCAGTGTCAGCCCGCTTGCGTTACCCTCCTGGGTGAACGCGCTCTGCGCTGCGCAGGGGCCCGGGCGGACGAGCTGTCAGCCGTTGATCGAGTTTGGCCGTCAGTACGAGCCGTGTCATTACGCCCACATCCCGCCGGATGACATGACGTGAGCCCTGCAGCCCCGCGTCCTGCTGCGTCCGGCTGCTGTAGGTGGAAACAGATTGATGTCTGAGGCAGAAAGTGATGGATTTGACTCTACCACCCTTTAGACAGTGAAGGGGGAAGAAAAACTTCCTTGTGGTAAAGCGGCTGAAATGTACCAGGGGATCCAAACGTCTCATAAAGTTTGGAGGTCAAAGATTGTAGTTGAGGCTTATCCTTCATGTGCACTTTTCATTTTCCCACAAGTCCTGGAGTGATAAAGAGTTCTCTCTCTCTTTCTCTCACTCTGGATGAAGGGATGGGGATATTGTGCAGAAGCTGGAGAACCCCCCTTTTGTAAAAGTATAAAAGAGTGGGTTCACTAGCCGGGCTGAGTGGGAGGAGTGGATGCAGCACCGTGACCCTGTGTGGGTTCAACTGTTGTCTGACCCACTAAGGGCTCCTTTCAGCACGGCCGGCGTGCTAACAAAAGGTGGCTGAAGGTGGGGCAACTTAAAAAAAAACAACAACAACTAAGTGAGCCAGTAAGGTTGCTTAGAAGGAGGCAACGAACTCGCTGCAAAATTGGGGGTGATTTTGAGCCAAAAAAAAAAAAATATATAGCCAAGACTGATTCAAGTGATTGGCTCATGGTTTGAACTGGTGATTAAAAAAGCCGTCCAATGTGAGTCCTCAAGAGTCACTTTTGTCATGACTCGTTTTCCTTGTGTTTTTCTCAGAAACAAAAAACACAACTGGGAAAACTTTGCTTTGGCTGTTTGGACCGTAGCGATTATGTAGTTAATCCATCAGTGTGACCCATCGCTGTTGTCATCTGTTGATTTTAATCGTAATTATTCAAAATAAATGATTAATTTATAGTGTTTCATAGCAACAGAGGAAAGTATACATCGGTGGGGGAGCAGATTTATAAATCCCCACAAAAAAAACAACAACTAAGTCACTCAGGCATCCATTTAAACCTCATCTGAAGGCTTCATCTGTCGAAAGGAAGCAAGATTCTGATTGGTCTGAGTGTTTGCAAGGCCTGGCTAGGCTCTCTCACTCTCTTTTTTTTGTGGTCCTAATCCGTTTCATTGGCTCTCAGAGTGTCGGGCATGCGGCCGACTAATTGAGGACGCACTTACTTCACCACGTTTACAGGGGAAAACATTCCTCAGTGTCACATCAGAAACTCACATTCACGCTACTTTAAAAGTCACCACGGGCCGCTGGTGATGCAAGCGCGGGTCTCAGTGTTAATGGGGCAGGTTTGTGTAAAAAAAAAAAAAAGAAGAAAAAAAACGGCCAACGCCCCCTCGCTCCGTCAGACCTCTTAAAATCCACAACTGCCACAGCCTGGCGCGTCATAAAGATTTATAGCCGCTCCACAAACGCACCGGGCCGCACGTTTATCCTCACCTGCGAGCTTTGATTTCCGCCGCTAGCCCGTCTAATTAGCCGTTATTGCTAATCTCCAGCTGCTTCCTGCAGTACTTACAAGGCAATTAGTGCGCCTCCGGTCGTCTGAGCGTAACTCGGTAAGGAAGCGCCTGCGGACGGCGAGGCAGCTCCGTCTGCAAGGCTCGCCGAGTCGGGAAGAACTCATTCCTGGCTGGTAGCGACATCGTCGGCCACAGCCGTTCAGAGAATTTCTTTGTTTTAGCCCCTTCTGAAAGTTTAGCAGCGTTTTTGTACCGTTGCGTCTTTGGAGTTTTTCAGTCGCAAAGGAACATATCGGTTATACGTGGTGTAAGAATAAACTGCGTTCAAAATGCCTTTTGCAGGACCATTACGCGACTGAAATGTATGCCAACGTGATTGGCTGCAAGGTTTATAGCGCAGTAGGTTTACTAGAGAAGAAGAACATCCACAATGTACATTCTGGGTTCCAGGTGATTTGGGGACGTGGCGGCTGATCATTACATGAAAAGTCAGCTCTGTCGTCGCTGCAGGTCGAACCTCTCTCGGCTGAAGACAGATGTCTGTGGGTGGTGTTTTTGTGTTTTTGTCCACTGATGATGAGGAGTACACTTAGGCACAGGCCACTAATTCCTTCTTTGGACAATTAACTGAGCTTGGAATAAAACTGGTGAGTCGCGTTTATTCCTGGTTTACTTTTTGTGGTTGGTGTTTGCGTTGAAGGGCCCAGACATCGTCGGGGGGGATTTCCATCTCCTGGCAGGCAGAGAGAAGCTGAATGTGGGGTGGGGTGGGGTGGGGGGAAAAACATCTGATACTCCTCTGGTTCCTCTCTGACAAACTGGGACTTGATGTTTCTGTCTTTGTTTTTTTTTCTCTCTTGTTCTGTAACAGCACTGAGGGTCCCACCAGACTGCAGTTTCTCAGGTCAAACCCAAAAAAGAAATGGAAGCAAAAAAATAAAATAACCTTTGGATGGATATAATGATCTTGATGAAGCTGATCTCAGATCAGTCGTTGCTTTAAAAAGAATTAAGGCAAATACGACTGAAAAAGTATAATATTTTATAGACAGCTTTAAAGTTGTTTAAATTTAAAAGCTGCTGTTTAAAAGTAATTTGAAAGTAGCTGTTGTCTAGCCATCTGCAAGTGTAGAGGGAGCACGGATGATGATGTCTCTGTTTGCCCAACGGGGTCACAAGTTAACTGAATGCACATGCAGCACAGTTTCCACTTGTGCTGTGTGTGTGTGTGTGTGTGTGTGTGTGTGTGTGTGTGTGTGTATCTAGTGCAGATGTTAATTTCCTCTATTGCATGTGCAAAAAACCAGGGCTGTTAAAATAAATTAAAAAATGTTTCAAGTCAGATTCAAACACAATCAAATCTAAAGTTTTGATTCTGCCCATCAGATGACAATCCGGGTTAGTTTTTGTTGCAGACTTTTTTTTTGTTCTGACACAGTCGCTCTTCTGCCGTTTTCCTTTTTTTGTTTTCTCTGTTTGAGCAGCTAACCACCAATAAAAGAAAACAAAAACAAAAACAACTAAAACTGCAGGGTGACTTCTGAGGCAGCCGACAACTCATTTGCAGTTCTGAGCGAGCGGGAGGGCACGGACACGACTAGATGGAGCGGGGACAGGGTCGGGTGGAGGCGGCTCGGGAACTAATCCCCTAAAACATCCGCGTGTGTCGCTGGGCACAGCGGTAAATCCCCGGGAATGTCCGCCTGTTGTTTTTGGGATCGGCACGAGCGGAAAACCTCAAAGGTTTCCGAGGGACTGGACGTTGCTTGGAGCTTGCGGTTATAATGCGGGGTTAGCCTGAGCCACTTTGACCCGGGACCGACCTCGCAGCGGCCAAGTCAAAAGGGGACCGACGTCGATCAAATTGTCCACTGCTGTGCCTTGTTAATCTTAATAAAAGAGGGTTAAGACAACTTCTTCTGGCGATACGATAAAAATAAAAGCATTCAGCGCATTTAGGAGAAGAGTCGTGTCTTGAAATGTACTCACTAAAACATATCAATTTAATATCACCCTTTAACCTTAAATATTTTTGGTGCACTGGTGAAGTAATGTTTTGGTAATGCTTGCAGGCCCCCACTTCCCTTCTTCCCATAATATGCAGAGGGCGACTGTCTTAAGACAGAAAAAGTGTTGAGCTTGCGACTCCTTTTGGCTACCCTGCAGCCGGTTATTGGGATAAACATGAAACAGGCTGATGTAAAATCTTAATTAGGGCTGTTTTCATCAGTATTTGTGAGTTTGTGAGCTTCCACCAGGCTTCCAGAAGGAGGATTTCCAGTTTCACTCACCAGATAAACATTTAGGGTGTTCAATATTTTTTTTACGAGTTTGCTTCATGACACATTTCTATTAATAAGATAAATACAAAAACAAACATGTAATCTTAGACACGTCCGCCAAAACACAAACACACACACACACACACACACACACACACACACACACACACACACACACACACACACACACACAAGCACGCGCCCTCAGTAAAACTTGAAATAAAAAGAAACGAGGGCATCTTGGAAAGTCATCAAGCTAAATGTTTGCAAAGACCTAAGAAAAATGTGTGTGTGTGTGTGTGTGTGTAGACTGGATGATTGCGCACACATGTAAGTCTCTGTGTGATAAACAGCTGCCTGAACCCTGCAGTGACTGGGAGAAAACAAACAAGCAAAAAATAAATTCTATGGATGCTGCTGCAAAAGATCCAAATCTGAGCTCTCAGTTCAGAATTAGATTTTTCTTCTTCTTCTTCTTCTTCTTCTTCTTCTTCTTCTTCTTCTTCTTGTTTTTTTACACTGACGTTACTGTGATTTAAAAAATAGTCCCGCTCTCCTCCATCCTCGTGTGTGTTGCTGATGGCAGCGGTCAGAATTAAACATTAAACATTAAACATTAGATAAATTAAATATAAAGTCCGAGGAAAAAGTCGCCCTGTTTGCATTTGCAATTAGAATTACTGTGGCTCCTCTGGTGCTGCAGCTAGTTGTCTCCAGCAGCAGCAGCAGCAGCAGCAGCACGCCTGAATTACGGTTTACGTGCCGAGTGCTGGCCCCTCTGAGGCCTCCCCGGGGCCGGGCCTCATTTAAACGGCAGGACGAGAGAGAAAAGAGCCGCCCCCTCCTCCTCCTCCTCCTCCTCCACCTCCTCTTCTTCTTCTTCTTCGCCCTCCTCTCTTCCTTCCCCTCCTCGGTCTTCTCAGGAAGATTAGTGGCCGTCCTTTTGGAGTGGGAGGTGGCTGCTGAGCCTTTCTCGGTCACATTTTTCTCTGCCAGCGGGGCCTGACCCCCTGAGCGCTCTGCTCCTTGCTGCGCTGGCTCGCTGCTCGCGGTGACGGCGAGGGGCCCCAGCGCTCTCAGCCACCATCAATTACTCACTGTCCGCCAAGGAGCCACACTTTAGCAACCAGATAAAGAAATCTGCCTTATCACTAGCCCACCTCCCCTAAAACACTATTTAGATGCCCAGTGGCCCCACCCACCATCACCACCAACCCATCGCCTACCCCCATACTGGAGCTTGGTGAGGGAGGGGGGCATCAGGATTCATCTCATTCATGTTAATGCCACTGTTTAGAGACTCAGATCGAAACAGACCGGGTCGCACCGAGGAAAGAGAATTGGCCCAAACATCAGGAAAATGCAGAAGCTTTTCTATGTATTACAGCCAGAAATCTACATCCAAACCATTCAACAATTTTGTTAATACCCTATATCAACTATGCATTTCTTTCACCAGTATCTGGATGGCTTCTCTTAGTTCCACCTCCCCCTCTGCCTCGGAGGGGCTCAGGCTCAGTACTTACAGTTCCTCTCTGTGGGGACCGGCCCATACTCGGCGGAGGCTTACAGGAAGCAAGAGGAAGCGCCGAGTGGGGGCCATCAATCTCCCTCCCCGACGACAAGCTCACTCTCGGCAAGATGTATGTCACGAGCCACCAAAGCCAGTTAATCACATCATTAGCGGCGCGCGGCGAGCTCGCTCCGTCCCAGTTTGGTGACACAGACGGAGCGATGGAGCAAAGGCAAGAATTCACCGGGAAAAATTAGCATTGGTGAGGGATTTCTTCAGTTTTTAAAGGTAAAATTCATGGGATACAAATAACTGCAACTGCACTGTAAATAAGTCTGAAAAAAGTGCAGATTTTGCATCTAAGCATCCATTCCAGGAGTGATTTCCCCCCAAAAAGGTCCTGCTGCACATTGAGTAGATCTGGAAACCTGCTAAGATCATTAAATCCTCAGATATTGAGGCAATAACCAGATAGGGTGCCTGTTCTCAATGACCGATTTCAGGGCAAAAGATAAAGTTTTGGCATTTTTTAGAAGTGTTCTTGAACATCAGGAGCATATCACAGGTCTGAAATGTAATTAATGGCCTTATATTTTTTGTTATTTACCCACACAGGTGTCTGGACCCAGAATAGCTTCCTGTGCTCCAGATGGGTTGATTGCCAGTTCAAAATGTAGCCTCTGAATTTGGCCAATAAGGATCAAGTTCAGCCATCATGTGTTTCCTGGACTGAAACGGATGGATTTGGAAAAAGGCAATAAGTCTACATTTACCCAATCTGAGTGGAAATCAGATTTCCACCGCGCCTTAAAGAAACGTCTCTGGCTCTCATATGTATAAGAACAGACGGGAAATCTCTCCCGGAACAAACGGGGCCGACTTTAATCCTCCGAGGGGCCCGAGTGGAGAAACTGACACGCGCATCAATAACAGTTGGCGCGTTCTTTGTCATTTCTGCTCCCCCAATATTCACCCTCTAAATACCTACAGTTATTACAGACGGGCTTGGAATCATCAAGGTCCCCGAGACGGCGTGAACCTGCGCGCCAGAGGCTCGGCCCCGCGTGAGCAGACAGATGCACGCTGTCAAAGGAAATACAGGCGCCCATTTGAATCTATTAAGCGGGCAGCAGGCGGGCAGAGTCCTGGTCCGGGCCAGGAGGCTTGGTTGGGACGGGAGGGTACAGTCCGGGAAAGGGGGGCAACTGCCAGAGCCCAGTCTTGATGTACCTAACCGAGGTAATGCCCAGAAAACCACACACTGAGTGCCAGTGCGGTATTTTCATTTTGGTGCCGTCGTTCTTCACTCTAATGTCGAAACTAAGGTTTACTACCGTGGTTTGCATGGGGGAAAATAAGGGAGGAAGGAAGTGACGGGATCAGATAGCAGCGTGTGAAGCACCTGGGTCCATCCTAATTGACTCGTACCGTGGCGTACCCACTCTTTTTTCCTTTTTTTTTTAACAAAGTGACTCTCACTTGAGCTTCATTATACGTGCAGCCCATTTCCATAGGCCTCTGGGAACAGGACCCGGGGCCGCTTCTCCATAAAACAAATGACCGCCCCCATGATAAATGGTTCTATTAGCAATCCAGATTGTTAAACTGTGATATAACAGATCGGAGTGAGGCGGCGGGGCCCATTCATTTTCCCCCCTCCCTTCGACACACACATGCGCGCGGGCGCTGTAAATAGCTTGTTTTTCATGTGTAAATAACGTATTAAAAGTCGGCATTAGCCGCGCGCTTTGATAGAGGGGGGAAATTGTTCCAAATAAATAACGCGGGACGGGAATATAAAACTGGGCGGGCGTTTTTTTGCGCAGCCGGCGTGGAGGTGGGCGAGACTGAGGTGACAGGGGGAGCCGCAGCCAACAGTAAACTACACGCTGCCAATAAAAGCAGAGCCCAACAGCCGCAGTATATTAGAACTGTCTGCTTCCCGCCGCCGGATCGTTGGGCACTTCGCTCTCGAGTTCAAGGACCATCGTCTTGCGATGCATATTCACTTATCGGGAGCGAGCAACGGGAATAATAATGCATATTACAGCGATAAGTAATTGCTCTGTCTCGACCCAGCGGCAGCTGGTCACAAGGTTTTTTAGGTCCGGAGGACCGCGGGCGTCTCTATCTGATTGGTGCCGCCAGGCGGCTGCGATTCTTGTTTATTCAAGATTAAAAATACGAGGCCGTTTTAAACAAAGCCGATAGTGCGGGAAGAGTTATGGAGGGAGTGTTTTTCTGCCCCTCCCTCCCATTTAAGGTGAGATTAAGAACTCACCGGGGGATATTGAAAACCTTACGTTTATAAAAATGCGTGGGGGCAATTGAATTCCGTCGGGGTCGAGTGAAACGGGAGTATATCGGCCAGCTTGGGCCAACGTTAATGGCAATGGATGCCTCTTATGTGGCACAAAAAAGCAAATTTTAGTGGCACAATTATTAACGTGGTGCAATTTGCCTTTTTTTTGAAGCAGCAAAATTCCTCTGTGGAATTACGCTGGTTTGGCCCTTGACATTGACCCACTCGGCCTGGGTATCAAAGAAGATGGCGTCAAGAAGTGGAGCGAGCGTGTGCGCCACACTCCGCTTGTAACGCCGACCTAAATTCTTGTGCGGACAATGAATGTTTGATTTCTTCATCGTGGCAGCCCACCAAGTTCTTCATTAGAAAAGACGTCGCTGAGCCACTGGTGGTATTTCCATTAAAAAAAAAAAAAAAAAAAAAAAAAAAGCATTCGCCATCAGTCTGCATCTCGCCGCCTCCGCTCGGCTCCCCGGCTAATTTGCTCCAGAGGGGGAGCGCGAGCTCTTTTAGCTTTGTTACACGCAGCTTTAATCACAGATTAGCTGACAACTGCGCAACGCACAAAGCGACTCGCTGCTAGCTCACCTTGACTGCAGTACCTCGACTTGCCACTCACCCAGATTTGACGGGGTCAAATATTTTGGACCGCCTAAATAACTGAATGGTATTTTTCTTCTTTAACAGACAGACAAATATTTTTGAAGTTGTCTCATACTTTTACATGTAAACGTTGACGAGATGGAGGTTTATGTTGAAACATGTAAAAGTACCAAGATCGAAATATAAGAAAAATGATAACAATTGTATATATTCAATGAAAACAAATAGAATCACATTCAGTAATTAAACCAAAGTTATTTTGACCGCCTTCACTCCTGTGTTTCTTTTAAATCATCAAATCTTGAATGATTTGTTGCGCCAAGAAACGGTCAGTAAGACAGATAGGGTCACTTTCGGAGGAACTTCCAGCGACCTCACGGGTAAATACCAAGAGTGAACTTACTACTAGCAGTAAGGACATTATCAAAAGGCTGCAACCCAACACTCTCACCCCACTTTCACAAAAAAGGAACTTCCCCGCCAGATTTTCCTTCCTCAAATCAGAGCTTTTTCACAGTTTGGCCCAGTATCTGCTTCTGAGCGCCCCGCCGTTTGCTTTGTTCCAGCTTTGTTCCTTCTTTGTCAATTAATGAGTGTTTCTTTATGATGGCAGGCCACCAAGTCCTTCATTAATGACTAAAGATGTCACTAAATCACGCGTTTAATTTCCATTTCAAAGGCAGCCCCGTCAGCCGCCATCTCTGTCACTCTGCGAAGCCACGCGTCACCCACTGCCATCCCCGCTACTGCCGTCCCGTTCTTTTTTTTTTTTTTACTTTTTTTTTTCCAAACGCCCCTTCCCCCTCCCATCCCCCTTATACTCTGGAGGTAAGAACAAGGTCTTTCAGCCTCATTATGCCTGGCTTTCATCACACGTCTGCCGACATCTTTAAAACATGTATTCTCTCTCTCTGCCTGTCGGAGAGGACGGCTGCTGCTCTCCATTTAGTTCAACAACACAAAACGCTGGTTCCCCTACCTGCCCCCCACTCTCCCGCCCACCTGACCAACCCCGCCCCACTCGCCTCACTCTTGTCATGCTACCTGCTTGTCAGTGTTTATACCCTCAAACGGTGCCACACTGGTCGAGTGCAGGCGTCGGAGCCTTGATGAGGTATTAATGATGCTCTTTTAAGACCCAGAGTCTGCTTAGGATTCACGTCAGACCCTCCACCGTAAGTCACCTCTGACTGCTGCCGGGGCCTGGTGGAGCTTGAGGAGAGCGGGGTACATCAGCTCCCAAGATGGGCACTTTTGAAATGTATATTTCATTGCCCCATGTCGGCTACCCCTTTGCCCTCCTGGCGGAGCGCCTGTGAGACCTGGACTCAACTTGCCCCCCACTCCACCCACAACCACCACCACCACCACCACACTCCCGGACGCCACATTTGATACAATTGCCACTCTGGATGGGTGTGTTACCTCTCGTCTCTGATGGCTTCTTCGGCAGGTCCGGAAACCCGCTCCCGTCCATTTTGTCCTTCTTCTCTGCACTCCTGGATGCAGAGGTCTCCATCGCCAACGCCTCTGAAAAAAAGGAGAGCAACACAAAAGCCATCAATGGCCGAGCAGGCGAGGATGTCCATGGCAAGGAGAGGAGAGGAAGTGTTAATTTGGGATAAGTACACTCAGGAATCACTTGAGACGCTCTCGGGGGACCTGCTGAGGGTACTTGGATGTTCCCGCTCAACAGCGTTCCTCAAAAGGCACGTCGGGGCCACCAAGTACAAAGGAAAGCAAGATAAATACTTGGCAAATGGCAACTGAGATGGAAAAACAGAGGTATCCTTGCTTGCAGTGATCTTTCCACCACAAACGATCCTGACCATTGGTATTCCCTGCAATTTTTCATTGCATCCTATTGATGGATCACGCAACTTCAGGTTCACTTTTAAGAGGGTAATTATGAACTGAGCATCAAACATCATTTGACACTTGTGACTGTGAACCAGAGGGTTAAAGGTCAATTCCTCAAGAAGCTAGCTTCCTTGGTCCAGAACCGAGCGACTGTTGGCTCATGTGCGCATTCAGGAGCAGAGCACAAAGCTTCAACCACGTGGAGCCGGCCCGCTGCCACTTGTTTATCTTTGCTCAAACTGCGCGATTATCCTGGGCAAACACGCTCGCCATGAAAGACGACTCACCACCGTGCGGCAGTCGTCCCGCAGTCGTCCAGCAGTCCTGCATTAACGACTCAATCAGCTCTCAGGCAGAAGGGAGTAAAGGGTCAGTGGTGGGGGGGACTCGCAGGGTGTTAAAGGGGGATAGGGAGGGAGCCCAGGGTCTTGGCCTGTGTGTCATCAAAGTTTATTTGACTGTTGACCTTTGTGCCAGGCCATTCACATAGGCTTTGGGGCTTGGGCAGTTGGAACAATGCAGGTTTATCTTCAAAGGTGGAATAGCAATGAAGCAGAGCCATTATTAAGTGAGGCGGCATAATGTGACTTAAGGCGGCATTGTTCGGAAATAAATGTTTTGGAATGTCTTCGCTTCTCAGAGTTTGTGTTGCTGCCGATACACATACTATGAGTTGTATGAGGCTATGGGCATGTTCAAGCCAGCATATTTTAAGTTCAGTAATATTTCCCAGAACACAATTGATTTTTTTAGTATTGTTTTGATGTGGGATGCCAAAGGTAAAGAAACCATGCATGGAGTTTGTCAGTTTAATATCAGCTCTTGTACAAACTTCTGACTGACAGTCCTGTCTGGTGTCTTTATTGCGCCAGATGAATCAGCGCAACAGGTGTGTGGGGCCAGGAGTGAGGCCTCATGGGAAGTCCCTCACCACACACACACACACACACACACACACACACACTCGTTCAGCTGAGGTGATATACGAGGCACATAATGGCAGTCTTTCACGCTTGCAAATCCTCAGATCTGTCCTCGCAAATCATTATTAGTTCAGGCTTAACATTTGCTGTTCACACATTGAGCGGCTTGGTACTCCTGGTGTTAGCACTTGTTAGCAAACTGAGAAGCATAACCACATGGTGTCTTCAGAAAAAAGCAAAGCTTTAAAGGCTACATGTTTGTCGGCATAAGAAACGTTTATGAAATAAAAAAGAAAACTGTCAGGGCAAGCATTGCTAGAAAGATTAGCATGTTCTTCTTTCTTTTCTTTGTTTTAAGCGTTCAAGGTATCTTTGTCTGATTTGTTTGCTATTGCTGGCAAACTGCACTTTTTAGTGGGCTACGTTAACAGTTAGCTTCAGAATTTACTGCAAAACGTCTTTTTTTTTCCTTGCATCATTTACAAACGTTTTGACTAACTACACGACAGCAATGTTTGCTGTTAGCATTAGCAGCTTGCGGCATGTGCAAGTTTTGCTCCCAGTTGCTCCTAAATCAACAGAGGAGCTGGTGGAGTGCAGGAGTAGCCTTCTTGTGGGAGCAGCTAACAACCATGTTCGCAAGTCAACAGCTCAGTTAGCGCTGTAATTAACTGCCAACCCCCACAACCCCCCCACTGTTGGCTCTTTTTCATGGAGCAAACAATGGCTCATTTGAGTATAATGGCCAGCAAAGGGACCCTTACAATAAAGTTGTTTAAGAAAACAACAACTTCAGAGGTCTTTCCTATCTTCCTTTCACTTGAGGGCCATTGTGGAGCGATGATGATTCACTCCCTCGCCTCTTTACTACTCTACCCCCTTTTACACTGGAAGGAACACAAACACCTGTTTGTTGAGGCAGCACATCTGGTTCACATTTTGTGTATTTACCTCACCGCCGCCGCTGTTTTTTGCTTTTTTTAAAAGTATTTTGTGATCATTTGAAGCTATTTTGTTCCTGCGCAATTACCCGAAACGTATGATTTTTTGCGGTGTAGGTTCAAATAGCCTTTTTTTTGTTGTAAACTTATTTCCCCCCTCCATTTTTTAGGCAGGGTCAGAGAGGCCAGTCATGCATCAGGTGAAGTTCAGCCCAAATGTCACACTGAAAATGAGCAGGTAAGCTCTTCAAAAAGAAAAAAAAAAGGGAGGGGGGGGGGACAACAGAAACCTCCAGGTGGCAAATGTGATTTAAAGTCCCGACTCTCTGAAATCAGCCCATTTCCTACTTCGGGGGGGAAAACAAATTCCTCAAGGTATAGCCGACTTACACCGGCGCAGTTTGGCTCATCACTGAATATTACCGGCAGCCGCCGTCGGGCCCTGAATTATTAGCAGCCGCTCTTGTCAAGCAAACAAATGACTCCAGCTCAACTCCAAAAGGTCAGAGCCCTGGCAGAGTAAAATCACCGAGCGCACAGTCAATTCCTTGGCGCTGTACCTCTTTCCAAGGGCCACTTGCCAGGAATTTATGGTCGGGCCCAACACCTATTCTCCTTTGAATAATAGCCGTCCCGTAAAAGTAGCCTGGGTCGGCGGCGAGCCTTAAATAGACCATGGCCCCCGACAGACAGACAGGGGCTGGTCTGGTTGTTTACGGTGCGAGCAGGCGGATGTACAAATAAAGGCTAACGGTGACATTTGAATTTATACGACGACTTCCCACACACACTCGGAGCTTCCAAAAGAAATGAAATCTTCAATAAATTTTGGAAGCTGGCAAAACGGGGCAAGTAGGAGAAAACATCTTGTTGCTTATTATTGCTGGCTGGGACTTTAAGGCAACTTCCTGTTGCTGTTCTGACTGCCCAGTTGAATCATTAGCGGAGAGGATGAGTGTTCTGCACTTCTGAAAAATAAAAGCCATACATTTTAGACCCTTAAAAGTAGATTCTGTGCTTGAGAAATGTTTGTTTTAAAGGAATTGGAGAAAAAAAACGATGTACAAGTAGGCTCGAAATCTTTTGGAGAATTATAGTAAAGACCTGTAAATACAATAATTCATATTTTAAATCTGTATAAACATTATTATTTTTTTTAGGTCTTTCTTTCTTTAAAACCTCTGCGAAAATGACCAGAGTTTGATTTCTTTTCAGTGTGACGAAAAGGCCCCGGAGCTTCGGTCCAGCTTCCTCGCCAGCTGGACGTGTCCTCGGACTCTCGTAAATCCCGCCTACAGCTGTTTGACAGCCGAGTCTCCGTAGCCGCAACGTCGACTCCGAGGCTTTGATCCCTGACCCCCCCACACACCCTCTGCCGCCGTGGCCACCGGCCAAATGGCCTCGCGCCTGCCACCGGTCCGCTCGCTGTTTTTACAGCCGCCGCCACCCCTGCCGGGATCGCCGACTTCCTCCTGCAACACCTCACAATGTTGCCCGGATGTGCCCTTGTGTTGGTCAGAGCCTACGGGAAGTGTCTCTCTCTCACCTTGAGTTTTGCAGTGTTTCTTTTAGGTTTCTTTTCCATCTCATCTGCAGACAATCTAAACATTATCCATCAATCAATCAATCAATCAATCAATCAATAAAACTTTACTTATGAAGTGCTTTTCATGCCACTAAAATGCCATACAAAATGCGCTGGGTGTTTTTTTTAAGAGCAGGTGATCGTCATACATCCATACATACACATATATATATATATATGTATGTATGTACATATATATATATAAACTCACTGATGTTTATCCGAAGCTGCTTCTTAATGAATATTTCACAACACCGAGTCAAAATGATTGACGCCCACAAAGTTGTAAGACGAGTTTTGCAACAGCAAAGTTTTCTAAGAGAGACACGAGTACGCAAAACCTCAGCGAGGCTACTAAAAAATATATGGTTTGTTTGTGGTGAGGCTTTACAACCATATAAAAAAAAAAAAAGAAAATCCTTACAGCCAATCATCCAGAAATAGTTTCTGTCATTTCCTACATGCAGCTACGTGTTATTTCCCGATGAAGTTGCACTTTAATTTTTGCGCTTTTGTATGCATTGTGTTGACACGCAGCACACTATGTATCAAGACTCAGTCAGTGGTCCAGATACGTGCAGCTGTTTCCACTATGGCGTCACAGCTGTCAAAAAGCATCGGGGGGGTGAGGGCCTCTCACCTGAGAGCGCAGCTAACGCACAGTGACACCTGCCGTGGGACCCTCGCCCTCCCCCCCGCCCCCCACCCCCGCACCCCACCCCCACAGCACCACTAACAGTATGTGTCAGAGTCTTCCTCCCCCAACCTCCAAAAACAAGTAGAAGAAGAAGAAGGAGAAGGAGAAGACGTGGGGCCCCTCCAAGTGGGCCGCAGAGATTCCTCCTGACCTCCGAGGGTCCGACTGAACTCGCGGAAAAAAGGCCGCCGCCAGTGGTTGTAGTGGGAGGCGGCGGCGGCGGCTATAGAATAGCATGTGGGCCCCACAGGGACGACACATGGTGAAGAAGTTTGGTGGAAAAAGGAGGAGGAAAAATTCAAGAAAAAAATAAAATAAACAAAACCAAAAAAAACCTCCAGGAGGTCTGATTGAGAAGGAGCCGATGCCTCTCCACAACCCGGCCGGCCGCCCAGCTGCATGATGGGAGTTGTGATCCTGCCCCCCACCCCCTCTGCAGTTCACTCTGATCTACTGCTGGTGATCACTTGCTCCTTCCTCTGCATGTCAAAATGTCACGACGGGCACCCCCCCACACACCCTCTCCTCCTCCCACGCAGCGTGGGGCACCCTTCATATCCGCCCTTGAAATTTACACACACACGCACATTGACGTACACACATACTCTTGGCGGCTGTCGGGCCTGATCGCCGCGTTGCCGTCGTCCCTTCAGGAGTTAATTAACACGGCGCATCAAAGTGGATCCCGATGAGAACTGTGGGTACACAGCGCAGAGGAGGAACTACAGGCGCCCAGCGACCCCCCCCTGCCTGACCCCCCCCCCCCCCAAACCCCATCACCACCACCACCACCACCCATCTTTGATTTCTGATGTCTCTGCAAGTGTGTGTGTGTGTGAGTGCGAGCGAGCGAGTGTGTGATGCCGTTGCATTTAGCGCAGCCCTGTTTTCATCATGTGTAATTACAGCTGCTGGATAGTTGGAGGAAGTTTTTTCTTCTTCTTCTCGCGTCTATGGAGGGGAAAATAAATGTTGTTTTTTTTAAAGTGTGTGTGTGTGTGTGTGTGTGGGGGGGGGGGTCACAGCACGATCAGCCCTGATCCCGATGTGCGTGTGTGTGTGTGTGTGTGTGTGTGTGTGTGTATGAGAGAGAGGGAGATAACATGGTGTGAACAGACAGGAAACTTTGCAGAGCATTAATGTGAAATTAGTGCCGACTTCCAAGGGAAAAAAAGTACATTTTGATTTTAATGGCTTAATTTCAGGAAGGGTGTTTTTAAATTTAAAAGAGAAAAAAGGACAACTTTTAGTAAAAATTAAACGCACATCTTTTCTCATTAGTTCTCCAAAACTCAACACTCGACACTTGTTCTTGCTGCATAAATCTTTTTAAAGAATGACACCAATTTGTCCTTCATGTGCAATAGTTTTTACTTTTACAGCTGTTTTTTTTATATGATTCTGATATTTGCCACACTTCTTTATTGAACTAAATTGCAAAACATTTCAGTGAATTTGGATTTTTAATTATTATTCCTTCTACTCCTACATCCTCCTAAATAACAACATTTTCTTGTTTTTAATCTATTTGAATTCATTTTAATTTAATGGATCAGGAGAAGTTGAAGCCTTTGAACTAATCACCGGTTAAAAACAGCTAACAGCTGCTGGACTGTTGGAAAGCCGGCGAGACTCGTCTGCTTCTTTTTCTTTGACCTGCTCAGGTTAAAAAATGTGATTTATTTTCAGGATATTGTTCTTTTTTCCCCTCAGTGCCGCCTCTTCTTCTGCTCACGTGGACCCGGCGGCCCCCGGGGGCCACACGGCCTAAATTGGCGCCAACTTGTTGTCTTGCCAGGACAAGAGACTTTTGAATCCTCACAGCAGGAGGAAGTCGGGTCGGGGGTTTTTTTTTTTTTTTTTTTTTTAAGAAAGGAAGAAAACGTAATTTATTTTTTCTACACACTCCTCACTCACGTGCACCGCTGCCTCCCCACACTTTTCTCTCCGTCCCGCTGGCTTTCTAAACTAGTTAAACCGTCGCTGCACTCCAGCCGGGACAGAGGTGGTTTGAAGACGAGGATGAAGGTGTCACTCCCCCCACCCTCCCCTTACTCCCCCTCCTCACCCCCTCCCAGTGTCAGGGTAAATAATGTGAAGGGCCCCCATTATTTCCTCCCCTCTTTTCACTCCCTGACTGCTGGAACTCTTCATCCCGCACAATAGCAAACTCAAACTTTTTCTTCTTTTTTTTCTGATGCAAATGAATGCAACTGGCCAACTCACCCCCCCACACACCCCCTCCAATAATAATCTACTCTGAGGGTGTAATGGGGGGGGGGGGGGGGGGGGGGGGGTTCACAGAGGAACCAGCCTGCAGGGCATGCTCTCACTGTTTGTGCCTCTGAGACGAGAACTATGAGGCCTTTTTTCTTTTAAGGCGAAATTTTCGGCAGTTGCAGGAAACAGACAATTATTTAAAATTTGCAATTTTATCATTAGAGAGGAAAGAAGATGTAATCATCTGCTCAGCTTATTTGGTTTTTATAAAGTTTTTTTTTTTTTTTTTACTTGAAGGACTTTTTTTTATCCTCTATTGGAAAAAAAAACTCTAATTAATTTTAAAAACACAATTTTTTATTGTATTAATTGAAAATATTTTTTAAATTAAAAAATGCCAAATGCAAAACATTATCGGGTCTCTTTCACAATTAGGAAAAGGTTTATCTTACTAATTAATTAAAGGCGACTTTTTTTTTTTTTTTTTTTACTTTATATGCTTAGATGTATTTAAAAACAATACTCAAGAGCTTTTTTTTTTTTTTTAAGAAAATATCAGGTTGCAAATTCCTGGAATTCCAGTCAGTGTGTCAGCATCAAATAACCCGCAAAGAAATTCACCACGCAGAGAAAACACTTAAAAAACAAATAAACAAAAAACAAAAGAAGAAGCCAAAACAAAACTTTGCTCATGTATCTGCGTGCAAATCAAAGATGAGCAGAAATGTGGGAGCGCGTGTTGTTAAGGGGGTCGAAACACCTTGCCGTGTTTTTGTGGAGCACATGGCCGCAGCGGACTCACCCTCTGCTGGTCCTCCTCCTCCTCAGCGCAAAGACTTCAGCTCAGACTCGATCAATCTGCTTGTGGGAAAGAAAAAGGAAAATCCCTTCGCAGAAACATGAACTCCGCAGCGCCTGCAAAACTTTTTACGTCCTCCGAGAAGAAGCGAATCGACGAGGAGCGAAGGGTTTGCGCGCTGCGGGGACAAGCAGAAGAAGCCGCGGAGTTTGTGCCGGTCGGGAAAGTTCACTTCAGCGACTTTCTGCGCATGTTTTCTTGCAGTCGCGGGTCAAAGTTGCGGCCGAGCGCCGACTCGGACTGGAACTTTTCCAGTGCGGGATGCTGCGGAGGCTTCGGGATGCGCTGCTCCTCTCCGCGCCCTCCCCTCTCTGTGGCTCCCTCCTCTGTCTGGACCGCCTCCTCTTCTTCCTCCTCTTCCTCTTCCTCTTCTTCCTCTTCCTCCTCCTCCTCCTCCTCTTCTTCCTCCTCCTCCCTGACCTCCTCACTCTGGCGACACCCGCATTGATCACTGAGGAGAAATCGTAAACATGTTGAACCGCTTTAATGATCAATAGCGGGTTAAAAGAAAATCGTGGCAATCTCGTTGGAAAACATTGACAAACTTGTGCGCTTTGCAATGTTGATTTTCACCAAATTAGTAATAATTGCCCTCCGGCTTTTGTGAAAGTCTATGACTGCAAAATAAAACTAAAACTATATTTTATTTATTTATTTTAGTATTTTAGTTGACTTTATGACAGAATGTGAAGTTAATTTTTAATTATATATGAAATATGTAACATATTTTTTGGTGAAATTACTACAATTCTTATAGTATGACCTCTCAAAAAGTAAATTTCTTCATTGAGAATTTTCATTTAACTATTTGACTGCAGACTGTGACGGATATATACTGTATATTAGGCAGCGTCGACGCGAAAGGTTGACACCTGCTGGGTGGTTTGTATAGTGCAGGTGGGATTCCTGAGTGAAATGAAATCCATTTAGTTAAAAACAGCAATTACACGTTTAGTAGGATGTGATCTGTTGTTCAGGTGTGGAATACATATATATATATATATATATATATATATATATATATATATATATATATATATATATATATATATATATATATATATATGCATATATATATATATATATATGCATATATATATATATATATATATGTATATATATATATATATGTATATATATATATTTATATATATATATACATATATATATATATATATATATATATATATATATATATATATATATATATACATATGTATATATACATACATACATACATACATACATACATATATATATATATATATATATATATATTATATACATACATATATATATACGTGTATATATATGTGTACATACATATATATATATATATATATATATATATATATATATATATATATATATATATATATATATATATATATATATATATATATATATATATATATATATATATATCTGGTTGTGAGATTGCATTCAGGAGCAGTGAAGTTGTTGCAATTAAATTAAATTGCCGATAATCATGTAAGAATTCTGTGTAACAAGACTACTGCTACTACAACTACTACTACTACTACTACTACTACTACTACTAATAATAATAATAATAATAATAATGATAATTATAATCATAATAACTCTCGCCGGGGCTCAGTCCCGAATAATAATACATAGTAAAGACAGAGACGGCTTTCCTTCTCGAAGACAGCAAGTTTCATGTCATTAATATTTGGATATTTGGCTCCATCTACTGGCCAAAACTGAGTATGACTCATTTCCTCATAAATTAAACACCCTGTTGGCTTAAAGGGGACCTATGATGCTTTTCCACTTTTCTGAGCTTTAAAAACTGTTACAATGTTGAACTCTATCGTCAAACGATCTCGATATCATCAAATAATGACGTTCATGTGTTTGGACGTGAGCCCTGCAAATTGTTGGGCATGGTTCTAAATGCTCTGTTCACGGAGATTTTTTCAACACTGGGCACGGAATTACGTAATTGTGTGCCGGATCTCCTTTCATGGCCAAGCTCCGGCACCCTCTCACCGGCAAACTGAGGAAGTGAGGCTCAGCAGCGACGAAGAGTGTGACCCCAGGCGGGGGCGTACACCGGCAAGGCTGGGGGTGGAGTGAAGTGAAACAGAGCGTTTTCGCGGGACACAGTAAATACGAGGAAACGAGCCGCGAGATACGCAAATCTAAAAAGCTTTCAGCGCGGAAAATCATGCGTTGCTGCTCTGGAGGGGCCAGATATCAAATACAAAAGCCCGAAAATTAGTATAATAGGTGACCTTTAAGAGTGAGTTAAAGCTGTGATTTTTTTTTCTTTTCTCGTAAAAGTCGTAAAAGTAAGTAATTTCATGACTTACAACATTAATTTCACTAAACCTGCAATTTCATATGCCAAACTGGCCTGCTGACCCTGTGTTTTGGAAACGCACTGACTCCTAAGTTCTCATATCTGAAGTTTTATTTATTCCTCTTGAAAGAAAGTTGGCCACTAGATCACAGACTTGTATCAGTGAGGCCGCCGTGACTCCGGCACACCACGAGGACATGAGTCAAACCAAATGAAAATAAAGCGCGGAAGTTGAATCATAACTGTTAAAAAGAACAGTCATATGGAAGTAATCTTCCCCCTCCGAGCCCAAACGCAATATTGAATATCTTTGGAAGCGTTTTTCTGTGTGTGAAATCTTTCCCCCATCTCGCCACCTGACACTGATGATTTCCACAGAGCCGCCGGCGAGACGGCCTGTGCCGGTGTCTGTCCCCTCTGTGGGAAAAGAGTGAAATCCGCCTTAATAGGGTTTTATATCCACGTACGTCAGAGAGGCTGCAGTTGGAGTTCACAGCGGCGGGTCACACCGACAAAGCGAGGGGAACTGCATGTTTTACTGTTATGTGTTATCGGCCAGTGCTCTTGACTGACACGCCGTCTGGGCTGCTCTGGTGCAGGAAACAGTTCCTGGGCCTTTTGTTTCTCCGTCAGTTTTGAAGCTCTGACACCAAAGTTCCAAAAAAGAGATCAGAATGCAGTCCCAAGGTTAGAGAAAAAGAGCTTAAATAGATACATATCACAACTGCTAGAAACTCTAAATTGATTGATTTATAGATTTATAGCTTTTCTTTTAAATTCACTATTACAAACGAAGATAAAATGCAACAAAATCAGAGGGCGGCCTGCCAGAGGAAAGAAAAGGTAAATTAAGTACAAAAGAGCCAGGTTTATTATTTTTGCACGCACATAATTGAACCTTAAACACTTTGCCGTGCGCGGTCCCGCCTGTAAATATTATCACCTTGTGTCTTGGCTAACATCTGCGCCGCCTCCGTCTCAGCTGCAACCGGGTCCGCTCTGCTCCTCGTCGAGTCTGGCTCAGAAAACACATGTTGGACGACCTCCTGGCCCTTAATATCCGCCAGGTTTATTTGCTACGACCCCCCCTCAGTCCCCCAGCCCCCCCTGCTTTTCCCCCACTGCTGCCGCGATGCGTATTAAATCAGATATGTTGAATGGAGATGCCCCGCCCCCTCTGAACCCCGGCCCCCCTCCCCCAACCCTGCCACCTCATCCTTAACCCCTCTAACCTCAGGTTTTGCTAAGTAAATCGATTTAGACTCGGGTCTCTGCTGTGTTTGCTGTGACTGACCGTGCGGCTCTATTGACCTTAATATAGGGGCCCCGGGATTAAAAGGCCCTCAGCCTGGTGTTGTTGCTGGGCGCGGCGACAACGTTATTGTTTGACAAAAACAGGACAAGTCTCTACGAGGTTGAGTGCTTGAACAACTTTGTTCTTGGTTCAAAATTTGGCGCCCCACGTTGGTCCTCGTTAGCGCTGCAGGTCAGCACCAGCGGTGTTCGGGCTGTGGATCAACACCCCGTACCGGAACAAAAACTTAGCACATATGACTCTCTGGTGACTGCATCCTAGGTGGATAAATTATAATTAATAAAGCTGTCCATGAAGGTCAAACTGGTGGAAAAGCATGATTGAAATATTCCTTAAATGATACACACTTCTTTGTTAAAGTTTCTCTGTAATCTATCTATTTTCCAGAATTAAGTTTCGCTCATATCCTGGGAGCTAACTGTAAGTGTAAAGAAATATCGCAGCCAGCCACCAGGTGGAGTTGATAGAAAACCTTTACCTTTACCTTTGAAGCCAGTTTGTGGCTTCAAGTTGACGTTTTTTTTGAATAGTCATCCAAAGTGCAAACATTTTAGTAGTCAAACTGTATGCTGATGATAGTGTGCTGAACCTGAAGCCGTTTTTTTTTAGTCATTAGTACACACTAGTCAAGGTTAGTGACAACAGCCAGTTAGTCAGTTTGGGTGTGTAAAAGCAATGTTGTGAATAAACAGCGGACTGGAACCACAAATTCTGCTTTGCTTGAAATGCGCGTGCAACGTGCTACGTTTTGGCAAAGTCACCAACCTGCTGCTACTTCAACAGGTGGTTTCGATCACATCCTAAGAGTTTCTAATCCACCAGGCCTTTCTTGGCAGACAGGTTCAGTAAAGCCCTCTGTTATTTCTATCTTTATGCAATTATTCATCATGCAGGACTCTTTTTTCACTCCCCCCGCCCTCTCCTCTGTCTCTACATCAGCTTCAGCTCTATAGAGAACACTTCACTCCTTTCCAATTAGAATAAATGATTGCAGCGTTTCTTTCTCCATTAGCCGGCAGGGGCGGACGATTTGGAATCCAGCATTTGACACTAATAGTTTGACAATCTGCCCTCCGCCTCCGTCATCCATTCATCGGAACCAGCAGGCCTGAAAGGTTCCCATGCTGTGTAGGGTGCCGCTTGTATATAAATGCGTGCGTGACTCTGTGCTTGTGTGTGTGTGTGCGTGTGTGTGCATTCACTGGCTGGCTCTGGGCCAAGTAAAATCTGTCAGTCTTTTCGAGCCCCATCAACCTCCGTTGGATGGGACAATGAGGTGGACACAGACTCCCCTGCCGCCTCCGTCTGTCTCGCTGTCTCACTAACTGATGACACAGATTCATTCGCGCCCAGTGGGTCCGGGGCTTTTTATCACTCCCTCGCGCCCTTTTTTGCTTCAAATGGATCTTCTGCAGCGGCGTCAACGACGTCTGAACCCTGGAAATTCAGTCACAGCAGTCAGAGCCGCAGGTCTCTGCGGCCGCGAGACGTGTCCCACGCTCTTCGTCTGCACCGTCTTGCCCAATCAGTGGGTGCCGTCACGGCATATAGTTCCTAGAACTTGGTTGAAGGAACTACCTGTTTGATCTTATGTTAATGATCTTATGTTGGGTGGGCGACCTTGGGGGATACAACCTGGACTATCCAAATTGAGTGTCTTTCTCAAGAGTAGGAGACAGTGGGATTATATTATGGTTTTATAACCAAATTTAACAGGCCAGGACATAGCCGGCACCGGGGCGTCTCAAAGTTTAGGTTGAAAAAAAGTTGTTCCTTGCCTCCCAGCTACATGCGTTCACTCCCACGTTTTCCCACCCGTAATCCACGGGGGTTTTAAAGTGGCTGGCAGCGCTGCCTGCTGGTGGGGGGAGATTATCCCGCGGTGAAAAGCCACACAGATGCCTTTGGCCACCAAGCATTTTTCCTGCTCAAGTGTCCTCGAGAAAAGGCTCTTGAGCGCTCAAGCTGCACAAATTGTTCTGTATGAGAGTGTCGGCCGCGCTAATAATGTAAAATGGAGGACACCAAGACGTCACTGTCCTCCCTGCGCACAAAGCGCGGCGGTCGGCCCGCTCCAACGGTCCCTGAGCCGATTCCCTGATAATTCTCTTTGTGCGGGGTCAGGCCTCGCAGATGGGCCTGTTCTTTTTTTTTCCTTCTTCTTCTCCTTCCTGCCCGCCCGCCCGCTCCGTCCGTTCTCATGTCTGACATCATGTATGGGAGCGCTTGTCTCGGCTGGCTGGACGCACGTGGCCCTCTCCAGAACCCAGTGACACGCCAACAATGCATGTCAGCGTCAGCGGCGGAGAACTCGCGGGCTCCACGCTGGGCAGAGCCGAGGGAAAAGTCACACTCAAGTGATCTGAGAGGAGATGAATGTCAAGTGTGGAGGAGGGCACCCCTCCCTCCTCCACCCCCCTCGCCGAGCTCCCCATCACATCTGACTGAGCCCCATCGTTCGCTGCTCGCCCCGGTGTAGGCTGGAAAGGGCAGCCTCCTTTCTTTTGTGAGCAGCTTTGTTTTTTCTTTTTTGATTTGGGAAATTTTAGCGGAAAGGGACGCACTCTTGATAGCTCTGGGAGAACGTCTTCCCAGAAACACCATATTTTAACCATAGCTCAATTATGGCTAATGGTTCCAATTGGGGTTTCAGGCAAGCACATTTCCGGCACCGAGGCCTTTTCACCTGCTAATTAAACAACATTTTAGCCCAAACTACCTCCAAAATTGGTCAAAATTAGTGGGGCAATAAAAAAGACGTTAAAATACGATTTTAAAAAATTTAAGTAGTTTGTTCAGATGTTCATAAAGGAGCTTTCAATTAAGCGGCACAATGTTTCCCTTATCTTGGCTTTGGACAAATGAGACAGTCACAGCTTGATGCAGCTTTATGATTCATTGTTTCTTGATGATAGAACATGTGTGTGCATAGAACACCCAAATAGTTTTCAGCAGTTGGTTAAATCTACAGTGTATCTGGTGAACTGACAACACTTCCGCACTAAAATAAAAAGTTGTGAAACTGGTTAGGAAAAGTTTTCAAGCTTTCCCTCCCACGGCACTGTGTGGATCCCACTTCATCAGACGGAGTTGATGGTAGACGGAGGAGCCTGAATGAAGTCATCACTGATGCTGTGCCTGGAAAGACCCCTGCAGGTTCCCCAGGACCTCCCTCCAGGGAAAACCTCCTCTCATTCCGCCTCCAAAGTCAAATCTCAGACGCGTTCCAGAGAATCTTGCCTTCCGTCAACGTGGCCACGCGTCCCATCTTGGCCCAGAGCGGGCGTCTCGCCGCGTACCTGCAGCCGTTCCCTCTCCCTTGCACCGTCTCTCACTCTCTGTCTCGCACTCTCACTCTCTCTGTCTCTCACTCTCACTCCCTCTCCCTCCTTGTCCGTTTGTCACATACAGGACAGCAGTAATTGCTTCTTTGTACTTTAATTAGATCTGTGCACAGGGCCCTCATTCACACGCCGCCCGTCCCCTCTCAAACCCTTCAATCAGCGCCATTTTGTCCCGGACACCAACCTCCGCTGTTTGTCAGGAGGAGAGGGGACACGGCCGCATTATTAGCGCCATTGTGCCTGGCGTGCCGCATGGTGGGTCGGTATTGGAATGAGGGCCAGAGGGAGGGAAGGAATCCAGATTAGAGCCCGGGGTTTGAAGGCTGGGTTTTTTTCTGGCCCCTATTGTGCAGCAGCGTTGGGAAAAGGCCGGCTGCGCAGCAGCAGGGCGGCTTCCGTTTGGGCCATTGTGGCCCTGCTGAAGGAGCCTCTACCAAGTGAAAGCCACCACCGGAGTCAGGAGCCCTATATACATGGAGGTTTCTTCAGCAGATAAAGACTTGCTTGCTCTCAAATTGAACGGCGACCCAAAGAGTCACGGTCTCACACTGGGTCCCTGCAAGACGTCCATAAAGGAAGCGTTGATCAGGTGTTGGGTGCAGTTGGGCAGTTGACCCGATCCCAAGGCCAGTCTACCCACTTTAGTATCCAATGGCAACCAATTAAAACCGATGAGGCAAAAATACACAACATTACAGCACACACTTGTAAGAGAATAACTGTTATGGCACCAGTTTGGAATTTAGTTTGATTACTTCTACTTGCTAGAAGTTGGATGAAACTGTTGTTTTCATTGGGCTGTCCATGAAAACAACTCTTTTTTTTTGTACCTGTACTGCCAAGATCAGCAAATCCCGGCATGCTGACGGTTGCAGCGTGCAGGCAAAGCAAAACAGCTCTCAAAGTCGTCTCACCTGCGTAAACCCGCAGTTTCCCAGTGACCTGCGTCTTCTCCAGGTCAGGCGCCTGTTTCGAATGTTCTGCACCCCTGGCAGGCTTTGGCCAGGGGGCCGAGTCCAAGTTGACCCAAGCTTTAGTTACGGTGCGAGACCTGGCCGTGGTAATGCGGCATGAAGGCTACGGCACGGCGGGCAGAAGCAGGAAGCTTATGGCAGGTTGTTTTCCTCGGAGAAGGGGAGTCAGTTGCAATGTAGCGTCAGCTGGATGTTTGGACCCCGACAGGGTTTTGGTTGTCCTGCAGGTTTGGCCACTAGAGGGCAGTAAGCAGCTGTGGCCCTCGAAGCCCCGTGCATCCCTGTTGCTATTGTTTTTGTTTTCATAATTGGGAATTCATTAAGCGATGTGTATCACATCATTATGGACAAATTCTCTACAGGTTAAAATCAGCTAAAATATCAAATACAAGCATTTTAAGCCCACTTCTGTCTCTGATGCTCGACTGCATGTGGCAAAATGTATATGTGTATATATAGATAAATATATTTATATATTTTTTTCTATTTTTTTCCCTTTGAAATACTTACAGAGGACTGATTCTTGGATTGAGTACCCACGTTTTCTGCAGCCACCCCTATCTGACCTCTTGTACTGAACAAGGGACGGGATGTAAATGTAACTGTCGGAGGCGGGACACGCTAGCCTCCGCCCGGTGTTGGGTTCAGGAGAGGAAGGTGGCAGCCGTCACCCCGGGCCACTGTCCCATGTCGGGGGAGTGTATCACATGGCCCGCCGGCCTCATCCATCACTGAGCAGCAGGGCTGCAGTTGTGTGTGTGAGTGTGAGAGAGAGGCCGTCTTTGTGTGAAGGACTCAACACTTTAAAGGGAAAATCTGGCAAATATTATCAACATCTTTTATTCATTCTAACGTCGCAGCCCGATAGAGAGTTCAAAAACGCGTCCCGTTAAGTCCAGAACGGCCGCAATTACAAGCGACTAATGACGGAGAGGTCAGAGGTCAGCAGGTGTAAGGGAATATCCCTGTGACCGCTGAGCAGATGGAGAGGAAAATATGACAGTGATGGGAGGAGGAGGAGGAGGAGGGTGCAGAGACCAGGACAAGGATTACAATTCTCATTCCGCTCATTGATTTCCTGTTAAATCTTCCAGTTGCAGCTCCAACTGTCGGTGGTTTCACGCACAGCGTTTTATTTTGTTTTTTCTTTGCTTCCAGCCGCACCTGTTCAATTTTTCACGAGGCCACGTCAAAGTTTTCATAAGATAAAATATTAATGCGGTGAGGAGTGTTTCCTGCCGGTCACCTGCCAGCCAGTTCACAGCTTGACAGTGAATGGATCATATTTACAAAGTTAAACTCGGGATCCTCGTTCTTCTTTCACCTCAGGTTAAAATTTGGCTTTGCCCCCCAAATCCTCAAAGGTGGCAGGTCCGGCGGCTCCACCACGGCCATGCATCTTCTGGACCAGCCCTGTGGCGTCCTGACTGGCGCCCGTGTCGCTGACGGGGCCCGACCGCGTTTCGGGTTGGGCCCTTTGTTCAGCTGGCAGCTGATTGGCTGCCGCGAGGCCATTGGTATTTCCAGCCTTTGTTGCTCACTGTCACATGACTGGAGGAGAAAGTTGAGAAGGAGAGAAAGGTGCCCGTGTGTATGTGTGTATGTGTGTGTTTGTGCGTGCGTCACAGCCTGTCTCTGTGTGACTGTAATCATATTTAAGTGGTTGTTTTAGAGTGATGGTGTATCAGTTTCAAGGCACATTCAGGATTCGAAGGCTCCGCTGTTAAACGCTCACAGCAGTTTACTGGGGCTTTAGTTCAGCATTACAGAAGTATTCATCTGATTGGACAAAAGTCCTCTTGATGGACAAAAATAGGGCCTTAAAATAACTTAAAATCACACTGAAGAGCCAATTCGTTGTGCGTTTGCTCATTTTTTTCTGCTGCTGGTTTGTTGGGAGCTTCAAAGGGAAATTCTCAATGATCCTCACTCCTCCTTCTGACAGTCTAAACTCATTTTCAGTCCCGTCGCTGTCGGGTTCTGTGCTCCACATTTCGCGACAAGCCGCTCCTCTTAAATCTTTAATGGCGCCGTGTCAAAATTTGGATAAGGTTAAAAATTAATGTGACACAGAACCAACAGTGCGCTGCAGGGGGCAGCCGATAAGCTTCCTGTCGGTTGAATGCTACACAATAAGCATTTTGAGGCTATGAAACTTGAAAACTGAATTTTCTCCATGTTCCAGGAAGTCATTTCACAAAATAAAAAATCTTCTGTGGAATCGTTTTGAGGATCGGACAACTAAGACAGTTAATCGAACCCATTATCTAAATCCTTAAATATCATCTGAAAGCAGCAGTTGATTTCAAGAGACTGCTGCGGCAAGGCATCTGCAGGTCAAAGGTCATGGTGCCCCCACAGCAATCCTCGGGACACCGTGTGATGAGACGTGAAGATTGTGGAGGAGCTTGGACTTGGAGGGTGGCTGGGGAGGCGGTGCTGCCCGGCCCCAGGAGAACTTTGTGATGAGACTCTCCAGATAAAACCTTGAGCAAAGAGATCTGCTTTTCCCCCTTTTAATTTCTGTCCTGTATGTGCGACAGACCGAATGTTCCCTCTTCCGATGGTGTTGGATAAAACAGCCGTGCTATTAAAATGTCACTGGCTTGAGACATTTTTGTGAGTAAACAACTGGCAGCGACGCCCGGGCTGGCGTCACAAGTTCCCATCTCCTTGGCTGCAATCATGTGACGCTCATCTGGGACGCCGGACCCTGCAGCTGTCCGCGGAAAAACCCCGCTGCACGTTGGCTTTGTTCCTCACATTCGGTCCATCGGAGCAGGGAAAAACTGCTTCGACTCAGCCGCCAGATGCGTCCGAGGTCCCGCCACCCGTAATTCAGCGCAGGCCTCGCAGATCAAGGCATTTCCTCTACACCCCCTACGACATCCATCCCCGACTTTCATTAAAGCCTGGACGGACGGACGGCTGGCTGGCCGGCGGAGGTCCGCGACACCCAGTGGCATCGTCTGTGGCGAGACGTGTGGAACGTGGAGGTCGGAATTCCTCGCCATCTGGCCTGGGAGGAAATGAGGCGGCGGGCTGGGCTGACAAAGGGACTGGATGTATGCATTCCTGTCTCAACTCTGGATATCCCGGCTAGCCGGGAGCCATCTCAGACGTAGACGGAGAAAAATTTTAAATACCGCATGAGGCACATCGTGGTGGCATCGGTGCGGTATTTTAGGTTTAATGGCCTAAATACAGGTTGGGTGCTCTGTGAAGTGTGTCCAAGGGGTTTGTTTATTGGGCTTGATGTCCAGGTGTCTCCAGCAAAACAGGCCCGAGGTTCCAGTACAGTGGGAAACAGCGTCAGGCTTTGGAACTTTTATCCAACTTGTGAAAGTCTTTTTTCTTCTGGCCCAATTTGTTGTAAATGACAAGTGCTCAGTGAGGCAGTCTAGAGGAACTGGGAGCTGCCCTCTCCAAGCATAGGGAGCACATGGAAGTGGCAGGCGTCCAAAAAAACCTCCAGATTGCTAAGATCTTGGGTCTGAATCATCTCAAATCCACCTTGAAAACCCATAATCATATCATAATCATAATTGTGGAATATCTAGGCCAGCGGGTGATCCTCTGAGGAGAAGGAGGTGAACGAGCTGGTAGAAGAAGACCAAGGAAAGCTGCTGTGTTAGCGCTGCCACTACCCAGAGGGACGAACCTCGGATATGTATTTGTCCCACGATATACGTATGGCTGTCGTTTCCTTGCGCTACTTCTCTGTTAAGAGGCATAATAACACACTGGAACCTCTAGGGGTCAGTGCCGAGGCTTCGCTGCACTCTCAATGGGCAGAGGTGTTTATGAATGGGCGCGAGGTGGAGGAGTGTGTGTGTGTGTGTGTGTGTGTGTGCGCGTGTCGGAAAAGGTCAGCGGGTCTCCTTTGTTTCTCCTCTCCCCCTCGTCTTTCTTCCTCTCTTCCCACGCCGCGGCGGAGGGCGATGAATCACAATCGCGCCGGGGCTCGCTTTGAACTTGAGCGGCCGGGGCAGCCGCCGGCTCGGGCAGACGCATTTGATGACAGGCGGCGCTCCGGTGCATCTGCGACACGCCGCTCCGACGTGTCATCGACGTCTGGCCGGCGGCCCGTTCACTGGCGTCAGCGGAGCCAGAGAGTTAGGAGTGGAGCTCTGATTGGTGGCCTGGCGTAAAGGTCAAAGTAAGGTATTTATATATATATTTTTTTTTTTTCATTTTTTGAGAGTACGATAAGCTGCCGTTTGACCTTATCACCGCAGCGGCTTAGCCGGAGCTCTGTGACATATGATATGAAAGCTGCGGGGATGAAAGAATCAGCACCTCAAACACTGTGTGTACACCACAACAAGCTACACCAGCAGTGACCCGGAGCAGCTCCGGGGAAATATGGCTTCACCTCTGACACTGTGCAAATCTCCAAGAGGCTCAAATATACCCGGAATATGTTTGTTTTTTTCATCACAAAACAGGAAGTGAATCCAGCCATCAAATGAGGAAGAACATCGAAGAGTCTTCACAACCAAAGATTTTTTTTATAATAATAATCTCCAATCTAAGTCGTTTCTCCTGGTTCTTCAGAGCAGGACTAGACCAATCATGTCCTTTGAGGTTGAAGAGGCGGGGCTAAATACACTCTGACCATGTTCAACAAAATGATCTTGCAAAGTCGAAGGAGATCTGTTGCATCACAAAACAGGAAGTGAATCCAGTCATAAATTGAGGAAGAACCCTGAAGATTTTTTACAATAATAATTTCCAACTAAGTTGTTTCTCCTGGTCTGAGTATGACAAGACCAATCAGTGTCCTTTGAGGTGAAAGAGGCGGGGCTTTTGCTACTAGCTTGTTAAGGACTGGAGTTCTGGATTTTCTTTTACCAGAGCTGGGCATGATTTCTTTCTTTTTGTGTTTAGTAAGATGAAACAAGGCGCTGTTTTGTTGGTCGAGGATGAGAAGCAAGGCCTCCGCGTTGCGCAACTTTAACTACCACAACTACTCTTTGATTAAAAAAAACTGATACCGCATCTGAAACATACAAACACTTTGAGGCTATTGGCAGGAGGAAAAGGATTTGCTTTGTTGCCGTGTTTACAGTTGTTAGCAACAGGATGGACCCCCGGAAGGAACGGTGTGATTGCCCGTGTGCACCCGTGCATTGTGTTTTTTTGGGGGGGTAGAGAGGGGGGGCTGGCGGGGGAAAAAAAAAAACACGACGGGTGGCGCTATTTAGGGAGGTCTGGTTTGTCTCCGCCCAATTAGCCAAACGGTTGAGCACAATTGTAACGTTTCAAATCCCCCTACTGCTCATGCAAGAGAAAAATCGGGAAGTGCGAGGAGGTCAGCGGGGTCGGGGGTGGAGGGTGGTGGTGTACTCAAACTTCAGCCCGGACCACCTGCTGCGCTGCTCAAACACTGTGGGCTTCGTGTTCCAGTAGGACGTTTGGATTTGTTGGTGGTCGTTTTTTCAACTGGTTTTCCCAAAAGGGTTGAAGAGTGCAAAAGGTCGGCGGCGGGGTCAGCTGCGCATGGCATGTTTTCCCCCTCTGAGGACGAGAACAGACACCAAGGGGCTTCCACCTCCTCCATCCTGCTGCTGCATCCCTCACGCCGTCTGGGTGACACTCAAGTCCACGTCCAAGGCTGCCTGTGTGTGTGTGTGTGTGTGTGTGTGTTGGGGGTGTCCAAACAAACTAGCGCAGGTAACCTGAGAGTGCTGACCCGAGCGATGAAGGTGGCGGCTCATATCGAGGGTCCAGATCAGCCTTGGATCCTAAGGGGCATGGTGGGGTGGGGTGGGGGGTTATCGTCCCTGATCTCTGGGCTTCATCCAGCCTGCTCCGCTTCGGCCTGAACCCTGCCCCCGCCCCCCACCCTGACCTCACTGCCGCGACTCATATCTGTCTGGAGAAGCCCTCGGCCAGGTGTGGGGACTTCCATCTTCCTGTTCCATGTTCTCTTCCTGTTCCCCCGCACACCCGGGCTCGCTCGACTGCCGGTTGCACCCTTGGCTGGTAAAATACTGCGTGCGCGCGCGCACACACTGGGCAAGATTTCTTTTTTTTTTAACAGTGTTCCTTTTAGTGGGAGGAATAAATTTGCAGATCAAAAGGTGCACATCCTGTCCCTCTGCTTCCTGGTTGGATCTATGACTCTTCCTGGAAGAAAATCTCCTCCAACAGGCTTTTAGAGAATGAAGGAAAGCAGTCGCCGTCATTATTTCTGGAACTTTATCCCCCTTCCTCCTTCCACCCCCGACCCCCCCCCACTAGGCTGTGTTTACACGTCAGACCGGGACTTTTATGTGTCCAGATTCGTTCTTTACGGTCAGTTTTTACAGAGACAGGAACGTCTCCCTCTGCCTCCCTCTTACCCACGATCCTCCCTGACCTCTCCCCGGGGCAGACGCAAGACTCTCCTCCGGGCCCCCGCCGAGTGGCGGGGGGATTCGGGGTGGGGGGACTCATGACTTGGGACCGCGCGCCTCCCAGAAGGAGCTGGCAGGGATTCACAGAGCGAGCCTGTCAAAATGTTGACGCTAAGAAACGTACAAATGTTGGTCGGCGAGTGACTTTAAAAGGGAAACATGTGTTTGGGCCCCGTGCAGAAGTGATGAGGTGGCGCCGACACGCAGATGCACTCAGCTTCCCCTTTCGGATCGCGGGAGGGGGATACAAATGGTTGCAGATAAGAATGTCAAGTGTTTTGTGGGCCCGGGTGGTGTAAACACAGCGGCTGGATGCCCGGGAGCTCCACTTTATGAGGGTCGACATTTAGCATTTTTAAGCATCTCTCGCTCTTTTGAAGGTCCCATTTGGATGGCGGCCACTGAGGCAGGGATTAGGAAACTACGGGGAATGATTGAATGTTAAAGGAGTTTTTTTGTGCGTGTGTATGTATGTGTCTCCTCGGGAGGAAAAAGACGGCAGCAGGTCTTGAAAGTCGTCTGCGGAAACGATATCTCAGCCGAGAGTCGCTTCTTTAATTGGACGTGGGGCAGCTGGGCCGGATCGTAGCCCAGGAATCTCCTTATCAGCTCCTGCTCTGTAATTTTGTCCCTTAAAGTCTGTGCTGTGTGTGAAACCATATCCACAGCACAGCTGTAAGTCTGGTTGGTAAAAATGAGGAGAAAGACGAGAGAAAGATGCATTTTGACGGGCAACAGATGTTATTTGACGAGTTGTGTGCGTGGCTTTTTTTTTTTTTTTTTTTTTTAAATATCTCAATAATGTAATATCTGTCTTCTTAAAATACATTGACTTGAATCCAATGCATCTTTGTGTATACTGTACATACAGTACAATTGTACCCTATGCAAACATCCAACAAACCAGGGAGCAGATAAAAGAACAAAAATTCAGGATTAAAAAGTGTGTCATCTTTACAAAAAAGTGACAAGTACATAAATTGTTAAAAGATCCTGTGGAGGTAGTAGTTGAATAAATACATACACAATTATCAAATTTTTTGAGTTAGCCTGGTCACTGAGTCAGTTTTTTGCAAACAGTTCAAAATCACCTCACAAGTGGAGACCTTTTGTCTCTCATTGTGACTAAAATAAATCACTCCAAACATGTCGTGGTGAGACTCGAGTTTGCAACAAGCTGATCCCCGGACATGTTTGGAATAATTTTGCTCTCCTCCGTCGGGGGTCAAAGGTCACACTCGAGGCTGCTTGACTTCCACTCTGTCACAGCGGCGCAGGCGGGCGAGGAGTCGAGCGGTCAAGAGCGAGCAAGCGCGCTGGGTTGAAGTGTGTGTGTGTGTGTGTGTGTGTGTGTGTGTGTGTGTGTGGGTGGGTGGGTGGGTTAACACAAAGGCTGGAGAGGGGGTGGGGGGTGGGGGGGTCATCAGGGCCTGACAGAGGGGATTAGATGAAGGGCCCAGGGAACCCGCTAGGCCGGCCGAAGGTGGGCAGCTGGCGGAGGGAATTCCCCCCTGTTGCAGCTCCGTCACCTGGCACCTCTTAAAACCCAGGTCGGGGACGACTGCGAGCGGTGCGTCCCTGACCTTTGACCTCCGTCCTGGCCCTCGGCTTCAGCAACCGGCTTCTACCAGCGCTCACCCCATGGATCACTTTTAACAGCATTTTTCTGCGGGGCTTCTTCTTCTTCCTCCTCCCACTCAGCGATGCGGTCGCTTTCACTGTAATGACATTGAGTTCCTTCTTTTCCTGGAAGTTTTTGGTGACGGGTTACCTTTACTGGCATTAAGGAGGAATTGCCACCCTTCCCTTTTCTTTTTTTTTGGTCGGTGGGACGATTGACGAACGTCACAGCGACCGCTGTGTGAAACGACTGTTTCAACTTCCTGACGACGTCACAAAGGCATCTTTTAGGGAAGTAACTGCTGCTGCTGCGGTGGTGTTCAGTCTCTTTCGTAAGTCTTTGAAATACGAACAAGTGTCATCAATGAGGTGTTGCCGTGCTTACAAGACGTTTGTAATCCTGCTTTTAAAACCCCTCGTGCTGGACTGACGTTGGCGCTGTGAGTTTCCATAAACTCGTGACTGACTAATCGATAATTGGGTGGGAAGGAAAAAAAATTCACAGAATTTGAAATAAGATTTGTCATATTTTAGTTTGCACAGCTAAGGCCTATTAAAATTAGATTTCCCTTTAGGGCCCGTTGGAGTGACCTCACAAATTATTATTATTTATTGGAAATGCTAAATTTTGGGAGAGCACATTGCTATTTGCTCTTTCACATTCCTGGTTAAATAGGCTTGAACAGCAGGTGTTATTTCCTACTGTTACTGTACTCCAGGTATGTGAAAATGCACAAAACGTGTGTAATGTTGAACAGCAATCTGACAGAATGCGTTATAAGAAAAGAATGGCAATAGATAAAGTGGTAAAATAAATGGAAGCAGCATAGAAAGAAAAATAAATATAGCCACAGCTGTGTACGCAGCGCCCCAAAAAATTTGTAAAAAAAAAAAAAGTACAATAATAATTAAATAAAAGTAATGCAGAATGAATGTGAGAGTGAGCGTCCTTCCCTGAGTATAAATACTCTAATGGCCTGATGGCATGTCTCTGGCATAGACACACCATCCTTGTTGATGTTCTGCTGCGTTTTCTGCGTCCTCATCACTCATCCTGAACAGCTTCTGCTCTGAGGTATCTGGAAATTATTATTATTGTGTTGTTGTTGTTGTTGTTGTTGTTGTTGTTGTTGTTTTTCTTTTTTTTCTGGGAACCAATTGGGATTTTTCTGAAAGTGTTTCCAGCCACCGTTGAGCAGTCAGCAGGTTTTTCCCACAGCCGTCCACGCTGGAGCTGGATCACGCTGGCTCAGCGCCGGCTGGGATTTGCGGCACAAACTGCGACTTTTCTTTTTTTTTTTTCCCATGCGGGCGGGGATTTAGCGGCGGCTAATCAGCGTTTACGCCACGGAGAAACAAAGAGTGTGGGATCCTGGTGGGGCGAGAGACAGTCGGAGGTCCGAGTTGGGACTTTCTCGAGGCCTTAATGGGATTCCTTTAGATTTGCGCCGGCTAAGCCTGGGGGAGTGGAGGGGGCGGAGCTCCGGAGCTCGGCGGCCCGCAGTGAAATCTCGGGGCGAAAAAAAGAGAGAAAACCACTCCACTAAAACAAGCAATCCTGATTGGTCCATCCAGTCAAGTTGTCCTCCTCATCCCTCTTCTTCCCATCTCTCACCCCCCATCTCCTGACCTTCTGCTGTTGTAGTACTCGAGATTGGTCTCGGTCTCCAGACCAATTTTTTGGGGGTTTCTTGGGCAGATTCGGAATTTTTAATCAAGACCAGTTGAGACTCGGCCAACATTGCAGTGGCAGATAATAAAAGAAAATAAAGCTTTTGTTTCACCACCATTTCCCTCCATCCACGCAGAACTCTGAGGTCTCACAACCACCGAGAATAAGATGAGTGTAGTTTTAGTGTTGAGCTCAGACATTAAAGATTATTTTTACGCATTCTATTTCAGTGAAATTATTCATCGTGGATTTATTTTTTAATTCTGGATCAAAGTTGTTTTCTATTAAATGGTTCAAAACAGCTGGCAAAGCAGCAAAACGTCAAATAAAGTTGTCAAAAGATCTCTTGCTGGAAAGAAACGTTGCTGCTCCATTTATGTAGAAGCAAACAAATTTAAAAAATGTACTTTTTCATTCAATTTGTTTAGATTTTTCTTTGAAATATACAGTCTTGGTCTTGTCTCGATCTAGATACTCTCTAGTCTTGATAATGTCTTGGTCTTGGTCTGTGCAGTCTAGACTACACCACTACCTTCTTCTTTCTCCTCCTCCGGTCTCCACCTTTCCTACGCTCTCTCTGTCACACTTCCCGACTTCGCCCATGTTTCTCTGTCTTATCATCCTGTAATTTCCCCTGATTCACCCCTTTATCTCCCTGTCCTCGCCCACCGTATCTGCACCCTCTAACTCATACTTCCTCCCCTCCTCTTCCTCCTCGTCTTCCTCCTCCTTTCCCTCTTCCTCCTGACAGGGAGCAGATGGTGTTTGTTGGCCCGAACACATTGACGCGCACAAGAATCATGCCGTCTGCGCGTTAATAGTGTTGACGGGACACATATGATAGATAGAGCACAATTACGGCACAGCTTAATGACATAATGATGTCTTTTTGGCGGCTGCGTTCTCGTGTGCTCGCATCAACTCTTGCTTGTGTTTGCAATTTTCTGTCAATTTTATCAACACTCTCGCACTTTGTTGGCGAGCCAAATGCGTCTATCTGAAGCCATTTTTGAGGTGATTTACGAGCAAATTAAAGCTGCTGCGTAATTAGCGGGCCATCAATTTGTGGGGCCGGTAAATTAATTAGTGAGACGGACTCTTGAAGGGTGAAACGTTTTGCACTCCAGATTTTTCAAACAAGGCAATAAAATCAAATACACTGCACTTAGGCACATGTTACTGTGTCTACAAGTTGATAATAAGTGATAATAGATTTTATATATATATACATATATATATATATATATATACATATATATATATATACATATATATAAATATATATATATATATATACATATATATATATATATATACATATATATATATATATATATATATATATATATATATATATATATATATATATATATATATATATATACATATATATATGTATATATATATATATATATATATATATATATATATGCATATAAAAATGATAATAGACTTCTCATGTCAAGTCGAAATGCAGCAGTTTCAATGGAATTTAGTCATATTGACTCAATAAATCCCTTGTTTCATTAGTGAAAGGCACCGTATCCACACCTTACAAAGTTACAATGGAAATAATACTTTTTTTGTTTGGCGGTAACAGTTTTATTGAAAAGGTATTTTTTTGTTGAAACAAGTTTAAAGCAGCAAGAGACTCGGTACCAATGTCTTTTTTCTGTAAATCATCAGATCTCGTGACTGCTGTTGACACAAAGTCCTTCTGTTTATGCGAATTTATGAAGCTCACACTCAGTCAAGCACCTTATTATTGGCAGCTCGCTTCTCATCAGTGAGCATGTGCACCAACCGCGGCACACCTGTTACGGCACACTGCTCTCCACTCTCCACTATCGCTGCGTCTAAACCAGCCAATCTCGGCCTCCAGAGGAAGGGCAGGGAAGGGAAGCAGTGTCACGGAGCAACAGCATAAATCATGAAGTCCGGTGGGAACCAGGAGGGATGAACCAGTGTTTCGGCACCTGCTACATTTGCTGAAACATCTGTAGAAAAATACAATTGGAAACGAGGCGTGGGGTGTTGAAATGTAGACACGGCCGGGTGATGCTTAATTGACTCAGCCGCAAAATGACATGAACGTATGAAAAATCTTAAAAAAAAGACAAAAAAGATAAAGAAAAAGTCATCAGCAAAGTAGGTGAGGTAGCTAAACAAAAACAAGGGGGCCCTGTGACTGGTAGGGGGGGCGGGGGGGGACTGGGTGATGTATTTGTGAAGGCGGTTTTGGGGGAGGGAGGAGGAGGCAGGGGGCTTTTCCTTTGATGAATTTCGTCCAGGGGTCAAGTTCACGAGGTTGGCGTGCGTAGAAATCCGCGAGGCTTATCTCTCTAAAGAGTCCACTGAGACAACGCAGATAGAGGGAGGGGTTGGCGGGGCGGCGGAGGGGGCGCTGTGTGTCCATCTGGTCCGCAGAGAGAGGGGAGGTGCCACAGCGGGTGAGGAGCGATTGGGGGATTGGGGGGGCTGGTAGCGGTGGCATGGGATGTCGGGGAAGCAGCAAGAGAAAGCAAACCGAGAGTGGAAAGATGGAGGTGGGTGGGTGGGGGGGTGCGGAGAAGCCAAGTAGAGGGGTAGCCGTGCCCTTTGTGACATCACAATTGCCAGGCTAGAAACATACTGTTGGAAAACGTTGGTCAAGTCAGGTTTCTCTACCTAAGTGTCACCTCAGAATGTGGCCGAGCAACACAAAACAGCCAGATGGGCCTTTTATGTTATGCCGTTAGCCGCGTTAGCGGCGGTAAGTGGATGCTAACAGAGTCCAGCTGTGTGTTTGCTCGCACAGCCCCCAGAGCGGCGAAAGACAAATTGGGGCCTCCTCCCTGCCATACATCACCTTGTCGAAAAGTGTCGTCCTCTGAAATTCCGCCCCAACCCACCTCCTCCTCATATTGCTCATTCCGGGGCCGGGACTTGAAAAAAAAAAAAAAAAAATTAGGAAATCAGAAGCAGCTTCGCCTCAACGTTGACAAGGAGTATTTTTTTGAAGGAGGGATTGAAACCAAATAACCATCAGGTCGGTTTGAACCCATTCCAAGGCCTCGGGTGCCAACCGGAGTTACTTTTTTCCACCCACTGGCTGTTTCATTTGCTACTTCTTTCAGGGATGATTTGTGACATTGTTGCATTTTTGGTTTCCACAAAGGCAAAATTTTGTGCTGCCACGGTGATGCCTGTCAGCTCTCGGGTCCCAGCCCTGCGCCCGTTCGCGTCTACGCCCAGATTTATTGCTCCTTTTATAGTCTTTTACAAGCCTCGACTCCCTGTTCAACAACCAGTCGCTTGTTATTTTTTCCCCACATCCAAGCCGTCGCCGGCTGTCGCGTGCACTTTGAAGCGTTTTGATGGCAAACGAGTGTGCCGTCTGTGTAATTACAGCAACATGGCATTTTAACTCGTGATTTGAGCTCGTGAGAGGGCAGAAACGTTCATGTTGTGTTGCGCTGCTGCTGTTGTTGTTATTGTTGCTGCTCAGGGATCTGTGGTCAGGTTGTGACAAATTAAAGCCCTTCTGAGTATCGCTGAGCACTAATTTACTGGTTTTTCAACAACATTTATCAGGGTTCTTTTTTTTCCAGCCGCCCTGCTGTGTGAGCATTGAAAAGATTCAAAAGAACAGAAAGTCATTTTAGTATTAGTTGTTCCAGAGCCCCGATCTACCCGTTGTCCAGTTGACGTTTTCTTTGATTTATTTCATTTTATTTTTTTTTGCGCTGACGTGTCGAAGTCTTTTAAGTCGGGGATGATGAAGCTCTTGCACCATCCGATCCAGGAAGCGTCAATCATACCGTCTCATGTTTGAGTTGGTCCTCCAACATGTGGCCTGAACCCTGCCTGAACCCACCCAAACCCTCCTCCCACACCTCGGCCACCGCCACCGCCGGCGCCTGGCATGGGAGTCATTAGCGCAATGGCGAGAGGGTGTTTACATCGCCGGGCGTGCGGGTCCGACTACTGCGGTGTCGACTGAGGCCGTGTCGGAACACGGAGGGAACACGAGGGCCCGGGCCGACATCAAAGCACACCGCCGCCTGTTTCCGCTGGGTTTCCTGTCATTCCTGAGGGCCGGTGGATGGACGGCGGCGGCTGCGGTTGTGGTAGCAACAGCTGGAAAGCAGCAACGACTCTTGAACTTTTAAAAAAGGGACATCTAAGAGAATAATTGTCCCTCTAAGGTTAGAGTTTATTTTATTTTCATTTTCTTTTCGTCTCTCCGTATCACTGAGAGCCAAAGCGTGTGTTGAGCGATAGCGATAGCACAAGTCTAATCAGGACTGTTTGAGGAAGAAAAACACTGCTGACGAGCCTGTTTGTCGAGACAAAAAGAAGAAGAATGTTCTCTCTCTTTAATGTCTGACCGAAGTCGGGGCCAAACACGAAAGTCCTCTAATTAGGGTCGATACTGATCCCTCACGGAAGCGCAGACCACACGAGAGACGAGCAACGAGGACATCAATCGCAACAGCGGCGGCACGGCATGGCACGGTACGGCACATGTTGAACGCTGTCAAAAGGGGGGTTGAAATCTGAAAAGATTCTTTGCTGGAGATCTGAGGAGGAGGGCCGATATTTTTACAACAATGTTTTTTTTTCCATCTCGTGCGTGACAATCGCAATCACGGTCCAGCCGTGTAACTCATGCCAGTCCGTGTTTACGACTGGGAGAATAAAGTTTTTTTCCCCCTGCGGGCTCCGACCGCAGCGGACCCCACTGATTTATTTACACGTGGAGATATTGCTTCCATATCTCCTTCCAACAAAGATCCACAAATAGGAGCGCAACAGATGACGACGAAGGAAAACAACATCTGATCCGCTGTTTTGCCTCCGGACCTTCCTGTTTGCCAATGTGTCAAAGGTTGCGGCACCTTTTTTTTTCATGCTCTGAACCAGACCTTGACGAGGCAGAATGTGGGTTAAGCTCCACGCCCACAACTTGTTTTGTTTTTGTCCATCAGCCCGTGGGGAGCCATTCACCAGCAGAGCTCCAGCATTTTTGTTTTCATTGGCGCCGTTAATCGATTTACGCTAATCAGCTAATGAATCGTATAATCCACCAACAGATTACAAAGCGAGTTAGGTGGGTGGGCAGCCGTGGCAGCAGCAATAGCAGCAGCAGCAGCAGCGCCCTCCGCGGGTCACTTTGGGACTCTTCCGGAGTCCCGCTAGCCTGCGTTCCGGGAGATCCTGTGTTTTCATTTATTGCAGGAAAAGGAACAGGGGTCCGCCAAAGAGGCCCTCAGGAGGGCGATTGTGCCGTCCGTGATGCCCTCGGCGACTTTACCTCCATAGGCTCCTTCACATCATAACTCCTCTGATATGAAACGCAACAATAATCGTCCTGTAGCGCAGACAGCTGGCACGTCTGATCCCCACAGATTGGTTTTAGTGGCACGAATAAAGCTGATTAGCGACTCGTCACAGACACCGCTTCCTCCTGACAGGGCGTGTGTGTGTGTGCGTGTGTGTGTGTGTGTGTGTGTGTGTGTGTGTTTTGCCTCTTTGCTCCTTCTGCTCGAAAACTTTTATTCCACCTTTTGCCAAATATCCTGCCAGCCCTCCCTAATGAGCTCAGCACCTCTGCTGGCACAGCCAGCTTTGCTGCTAAATAGCTCGTTGGGAGGTCGGACAGACACGGCGTCAATTAGCAGGATGTAAACACAGATTGGAGCTTCTTTTTTTTCTCTTTTTTTTTTTAAACTTTGGATCCAGTGGCAGGTGGGCTGCAGAGCGAGGGAGGGAGGGTGGGAGGGGTTGACTGGGGTCTCGTTCTCCTTTCTTCACTCCACTGACTTTCAGAGTGAATTTTTACACCAGCGTTTATTTATTGATGACTAGGCTTTTAATAGGAAGTGCTTTACTGTACGAGACTTGGCAAAAAACAACAACAACTAAAGTCAGCTTTTTTGTGTGTGTGTGTGTGTGTGGCTGGAGGGTGGGAGGGGTGGGGTGTGGGGGGGTGGGGGGGGGGCGCGGGTGCACCAGGCTATAAATGGTTTGTGGACTTTGTGGGCCTTCTGAGGTCACCAGGTCCGCTGGCAGCATCTCTGGCCGCTGAACTCGTGAAAATAAACATCCAGTTTCTTTTTTTTCTCTTTCTCCCCTCTTCTTCTGTTCTCTTAGTAAGCCGCTTTTATTTTTGCGAGAGTCGGCTATCGAGTGTCGCTCTCCTCCCCCCTGCCCCACCATCTGACTAATGTGCGATTGCCCAGCGTGTGTTATTGTAAAGGATTTAGACAGAGTGGGACGTGTGATGAAAAGTAAAGAAGAAAGTCTTTGAAGACGGCAGAGACACATCACTTAGGTCCCCTCGTCTGACCCGCCCAGGTTCTCAGAGCTGCCACTCGGAAAATATTGGAATAAATTAGCGCCAAAAACATTGCCGTGGTTATTGGGCTCCGTCTATTAATCCGCACTACTTGTGCAATAAACTCCCCAATGAAAAATACTCCAAAGACGTGAAGTCACAAGCTAAGTTTTGTTTTTTTCTTTTCAGAACTTCTACTTGTGGTTTGAGGTCGTGTTCAGCTCAGGGATGGGCCCGCCGCCACCGCTGTTGTTTCCTCTTATTATTACTTTTTTCCCCCCTCTCTTGTCAGAAACCAGATGCGACCGTTCAAGGGAAAAAAAGGCGGAATTACTTCGGACATATATTTTTAAGTGGCTTTTAAGTGATGTTTTTAATCCAGTGGCTTTGCAGCGCCGCTATAGCCACATCTGAGGGGGGCCGGCCCGGCGTTGTCCCCGACAAATTACAGGGCTGGGACGTGTTTGTGCGCGGCGGTCTTTGGGTGGCAGCGTGCACACCGTCCTCCAACCGCCTGTGAGAAACTCTGCTGGGCGGTTTGAACGATTGAAATATTGTCGGGTCAAATATGAGTGGATGACCTACCATGAAAACAAAAACAAAATAAAAAAGGGGGCCTTGAGAAAGAAAGTTTGTCCCCAAAAAACCAAACACAAAGAAAAGAGCAGTGGGGTATCTGGTGTCCTCACTTTAAAGGTGGAAAATCAACCTGTGTGCCTGCAACAGAGCCATCCATTGTCTGCAGCTTTACAAAAGCCACCCAAGCCTCAGATAGAGTTTAAAGCAGCCACGTCCAGATTGAGTTACCGCGTATCGGCCGGCGTCCGTGCCAACATTTTCAATTGTGTTCCGCGTCGGTGTCGAGCGCGAACAAAGCCGGCTACAGTTTAACTGAAGGTGACGGGAACCCGCAGAGATGTACAGTGAGATATGTTCCGCCAGCGTTCCGGGCCGGACTATGAAAGCAATCGTGCATCAAAGCCTCGTAAAGAGCGAAGACGTGAAGACCACCGCCGCCGCCACCCAGTCACCTCTCCATCTCAATCTGTGATCAAACAGGCAACGTTTTAACTTTTATCCCGGGTCAAAGTTCAAGAAGCTAGCAATCAACTGCAAGATCTGATTTTTGCAATGCTGTGAAATTAACTAGAAAAAAACGACTATAAGATTCCCAACAACAAGAGGTTAATGTTCTTAATCGTCTCAATAAATACATTCCATCCTTCCATCCATTTTCAATACCCTCTTCTTCTTGAGCTCAGGGTCACGGGGGTCTGCTGGAGCCTATCTGCCCTAGGTTTCTTCCCACAGGGGAGTTTTTCCCAGCCACTGTCGCATCTTGCTTGCTCCGGGGGCCCGGTTGGTTCTCTCTGATTGTATAAAGCGCTTTGAGACGCCATTGGTTGTGATTTAGCGCTGTACAAATAAAAGTTTATTATTATTATTATTGTTATTATTATTATTATTATTATTATTATTATTATTATTATTATTATCATTATTATTATTATTATTATCCCAGCTGTCTTAGGGCGAAGGCAGGGTGACCACCCTGGACAAGTCGCCAGTTCATCGCAGGGCCACATAGACACAAACAACCATTCACACTCACATGCACACCTACGGACAATTTAGAGTTTCCAATTGACCTCACATGCATGTTTTTGGCCTGCGGGAGGAAGCCGGAGAACCCAGAGAGAACCCACGCAGACACAGGGAGAACATGCAAACTCCACACGGAAAGGTCCCAGGCCCGGAATCTTTTTGCTGTGAGGTAGCAGCACTGAAACCACGGCACCCCCGTATCGCCCCAATAAATAAATCAAAATGTGAATTTTAAAATTCTCTATAAAATGCCAACACCAGCTTTGTTGTAAATAGCCTGCAAATGCATGAACGTCAAGCCAATTCCAAATTAATTCTGAACGCTGAAGCTGTTGTTTTTCTCCTGTTTGTTTTTTTTTGGACGGGGGGAGGGCGAGGTTCCGGGCAGACTGTCGCAGGGTCCGAGCGCTAATGCTAATCAGGATTTAGCGGCTGCAGAATGAATGAACGAATTCCCCGGTAGATGATTACTCCCTGATAAGATTTTAATGGCTTAATACATTAATCTGGTAAGAAGCGTCTTGGCGCTGATTTGGTCAGCGGGGCCGCCGCCGGGACGCATCAGTTTAATTAATCTGCACCCGTCGGGTGTCGCCTGCAGCCATATGATCGCGCCGTCCGGGGATTGGCGCAGGGTAGTTTGATGGTTCCAAACAGACGCTTTTAGCGTCACTTGATTTCAAACAGTGGCTGGAATCATTCGGGTGGAAATCCTCGCCAGCTAGCAGCTCATCTTCCTCTGCATCTTGTCTTTCCTTTATTCCAGTCACCTTCGCTTTTCTTCCACCATATATATTCCAATATTTTTCCTCGCCGCCCTCCGCACTTTAGGAAGCCGATCCGTCCCGTTACAATCTGGGCCACGGCATTAGTAGCGGAGCAGGATTATCCGCATTCGGCAACAAGCCCTTATGCTTTCACACAGGACAACAACCGGCGGCAGGCGAATAAACAAACAAACATGGCCCCGGCGTGCAGACGCGATTAAATCCCCCAGTCTGTGTTTAAACTAAGTCGCCGGCCTCTTATCTCAGACTTGAACAGATCAAAAGTGGACTTGGAGGATGGAAAAAAATGAATGGAGTTTCATTTTATTGTTTCTGGTTGTTTTTATGTGTTGTATGAAGGTTTTTTTCTGTTCAGACGCCACACATTTTTACAACAGGCCAAAGGTTCCAAACCTAAAAAAAACCAAAACAGAAACAACTTCCAATATGAAGTTAAAGTCACCATCATTGGGAGAAAGTCCAAACGCTGTGATTGACATTCTAATTTTAGTTTCTAATTTAGGTTTTCCATTGAGACTGATCATTTAGTCACAATCTAGAGAGACAATTAAAGTAATTTTTAACTGTGAATTACAGTAAATAAATTGTATACTGTAAATACTGTAAAGTTCACATTTAGATTTATATTTTTTGTCCTTGTTTGGGTAAGAATCCTGATAAAAGTCAAAATCAATTTTCGATATTGGCTTTCATTTGTTTGAGATTGTAACAATTTTCCAAATTAAATTTCATTTATTGGACATTGTAACAATATAATGTTAACTAACACTAATATGTAACACTAGTCCATCGAAAGCAGCTTATAATGTTGCATAATACACGTGACTTAACGCAAACACGTTAAATAAAATAGACTGACATTGCCTTCACATTGTGCGGACTTCAAAATATAGGAGGGTGCTTAATGTGTGTGTGTGTGTGTGTGTGTGTGTGTGTGTGTGTGTGTGTGTGCCCCCTCTTAATGGCAAGATAAAGACCCCTTCGTGCAGAGCGAGTCGCCTCAGGCCCAACAAAAGCCTCTAATACAGATTTAGATTTTCAATCCTGTGCCACAATTCTGTTCGCTTTGACAGGTCAACAAGCATCCAACAATCTGTTCGCCTGGCCAAGATTTGTTTCCCCCCCACCCCCGCCCTTGACTTAAATCACTCAGTACCTTGGAAGGGAGGGAGGAGGACCGGGGCGGAGGAGGAGGAGGAGGGTGGAGCCGAGGTGAAAGGAGGAGGTGCCCTAACAAAACAAACAACCAGGAAAAATAAAAAATACCAAACTTAAAACATGAGGGATTGAATCAAGGGAGGAGCGAGAGAGCCAGATCAAGGTGTGGAACTGAATGCTATAAAAAAAGGTGGAGGAGCATCAGGAGGTGAGATGAGGTGAGGTGGAATTAGCAGGAAATGAGTAAAACCCCAATTACAGACTGGAAAAGTCTGGACGGCCGAGCAGAAAAGTAGCCCGGCTTAGAGGTCTCTTGTTTGTTGTGCTAATTATTGCAGCCCGTCGACTGTAACTAATCCATAATGCTCCTAACGGTGGACAAGCTGCTTCCTCAGAGACCTTGAACCAGGGTCGCGCCCCTCCGCCCCCCACCCCTCCAGACCCTAGGGTCACAAGTTTCCGTCCCTGGCTGTGGAATCCTTCCATCAAATGGATTTGAAATCGGTTTAAAATCCAGAGAAATGCAGCTACTCTTTTGGCAAAAGTTTAATCAGAGCCAACTGCTCCTCATCACAGTTGCTTTTGATTTTGTGACCCTACAGCTGTGTCGCAACAACCCGGCCCATCTCGTGTCCTGTTGGGCCGGGTGGGTTCCATCATCTCCTTGGCTCCAAGTCCATCCGAGTGCAGACATTCGTCAGGACAGGACATCCTCCAACCTTCAAGAGAAACTTGAGGGGGTCGGGGGGGGCGCCCATTCAACCCCCTGAAGGTCCTCTGAGGCTTTTGATCCAGCAGGACTCGAACATTCATCTTCCAACCAGGACCACGAGGCTGCGTTAATCAAGTTACAGTTTCCCCTGTAAATCTGTCACCTGGAATTTGGGAACACAGGGATTTTCCAAATTTAAGGTTGCAATGGTCCTCATGTCAGACCCTCTCCTGGTGTGATTCATAGCATCTCCTGCCTTTCGGCATCCTCACCTCGCGTCCTTGTTTTGATCACTTTTGAGACCTGTGAGTTGTGCAACATCTTAAGTGGTTCAAGCGTCACTTGCTGCTGCTGTTGAGTTCACACCGATCACTGGAGCAGACTTTCGGAGTCAAGTATCTCCAGATCTGGGCCCGGCTCCCAAAAATGCTAAACCACCCTGACTCAGGTTCGGCCTCCCGGTGGAGGCAGCATCAACAGCAGCAGCTGTTGGAAACAGGCTCATAACTCCTGGAGCGAGGTGGAGCCCAGAACCAGAGCTTCTCTGCACCTTGGAAAAAAATGAAGTCCTTGAAAAGCGGTCCCTCCCTGCAGCTGATGTTTTTTTCTCATAACGGACGATTGGCTCTTCTTTTTCCGGCCCCGGGAATCACGAGAGTCTGTCTCTGACCTGTGAACGATCCCTGGTCAGCTCGAAGGGTTAGGGTTAGCTTCAAAAAAATTGAGATAATCCCTTTATTTGTGCTTGTCGGGGTCATTTCAAAGAGCCGCCTAACTGCCCGAGCTGCTCTGTTGGTCAAGTTCATTTCTTTTCCGCCTTATTTTCTTCCTTTTTTTTGCTCCTCCGACCTGAAATACCCAGGCGTTATGAATGAAAATGAGATTATGGCATCAGTGAGCCGGGCACTGCTTTAAGCTCCCCGTTTCCCTCCCTTTTCTGCTGGGGGGCCCGAGGGGGCCCTGCGGAGCCCCCGCCATCCCCACCTGGGGAGAACAATATCCCAAGATCATCTTAGTGGTGCTTCCCAAAGGCTTTGGTTAACAGATGGTTCCTCAAATCCCCTGGTTTCCTCCCAGCTTGAACATGTGTTTGTGTGATCCTGCCCTAAAAAAAAAGAAGAAAAGGAAGAAGAAGAAGAAGAAGAAGAAGAAGAAGAAAAAAAAATGAACCCACAAGAAAAGGAAGATGCGTTTTGGACACTCGCATCCCACCAAAATGTCTTCACTCCCCTCCCCAGCAGTCTGCCTGATTTTTATCTTTTTAAAAGGAGTCAGATTCTCAGTGGGGGGGTTGGAAAAAAATCACAGCACAGATTTTTCTTGACTTTCTGTCGCCCAAAAAATTTGACAAGACGCTAAGAGCTAATTCGCCATCAGACTTTTTTGACGTTTCCTCCCGAACCTCTGAGGCCACATCAAAGGCAGCACTTTCATGGTTAGTGACTTGGAAAAGGTCCTCGATTGAAGGCTGTAGGAAGGGTGTGTGTGTGTGTGTGTGTGTGTGTGTGTGTGTGTGTGTGTGCTTGTGTGTTTGTGTGCGCACGCCCTTTTTTTAGGTTTCTTAAAAAAAAAAAAAACTGACAACAAAGAAAAGGAAACCGATGCCAGATTTTGGACTCATCCTCCCGACTCGGCCGTCAAACTCGGAGGAGAGTCATGCATAATCATACATGACTCCTATTGTTCGGGGCACTCGGGGTTCATAATATCACATTTTGAACTGGCTGCCAAATTCTCTCCCACAGCGGTGGCCTCCAATTATGATAATTCAAACTCCCGGCTGGGTGGAATTCTGACTTTGTCCGCCCAGTTTCGCCCCCCTACTCCCCTCCCACACCGCCACCTCCCCCAGTCGGCTCTCCTGCTCTCAGGCGCAACATGCAAATCATCGCTGCAGCGTTTGTTTGGTGCCATTGTTCTGCGGAGCCAAGCAGCAGAGCCGGGGCTGTTAGCTCGGCGCTGTAAATCGTCCCCCGTTAATGGGCCTCGGGGTGTTACCGCACATGTCTGAGGCCGCTAATCTCAAACAGCCACGTCCCATTTTAGTTTTTTTTTTTTTTTTCTTAAACGGTCCATGGTGGCGGCCAAAAGGTCACCCACCACCAGGCAGACGTTTGGAGTTTTGGAGAAAATGGAAAAAATATCGATGGGAAGTTCCCACGACTGAGGGAGAGGCAAACTGATTTCGGAGCAGTGAATCACGTCAATCCATCGCGCGATCAATCAAGATGAAAAGTGAGTGACGAGACCAAAGGTCACGAATCATAAAGGATTTTAGCCTCCATTGATACGTCGATAGTAATTGCAGTGGCCAGCCTGTCCAGGCCGAGACGACTTGAGGGTTCAACTCTGTCGTCAATAAAAAAAACGTGCAATTGCCTGCAGCGAAAAGCAATTTTTTACATTATTACATTATTATTTTACATAAAGCAAATCAATAAACAAAAATACATTTGTCAAAGGCAAATTAATGAAGGTAACTAATGAGAAAGATGAGTGGTATTAAAGAAGGATAAATAATCAACATAACAGAAAATTAGGTTAATGAATTATGAACTTATTAATACAGTCGGTATTAGTGTAATTAATTGCTGCGCTGCCTGGGACCCGCCAGTGTTTTTGTTGTGTGTGTGTTGTGCAACATATGTATGCTTTTTTAAGGAGCTCCGATTGGAGGACAACAACAACAACAACACACTGCAGGTCGTTGTTGACAGTAACAAACTCCAACGACGACATTCCCCCCGTGGCTGAATCCAGCCATTGTTTCCACTGCCGGCCGGACTAACAGGCAAAAAGTTGCCATTGTGCGTCTTTCCAGGTCACTTCATACGTGTTTAAAAAAAAAAAAAAAAAGGGTTTAGCGACAACAAAAGCTCCTGATCATAATTACGCAGCCCTAATTGACTAATTGTTTCTGGGTGTTGAGTGCTTGGATGATAACCCCCCCCCCCGAAGTCCCGCCTACTGCCCCGCCGCCCCTACCACCACCTTCTGCAGCCAATTACTTCATCATCAGCCACCCACGCTGCCACCAGGCTCGCTGCATGTTATCCTAGTCGTTTTACTGTCGGCCCTTTGAGAAGAATTTGTTATTAGAATTCCGCGGGAAGAACGTTTTCAAACAGGAAATGGCAAATTACAAAAAAAAAAAAAAAAAAAAAAAAAAAATTGTTATGTTGATGTGGCGGTGTTGGTATTGTTAGAATGTATTTCCATCTCAGAAATATTTCAAGTCTTTGCCTGAAAAATTATCTACAGTTGTAGAGTGCTGTTGGATTTTTACAAGTTCAAACGAGCCAAAGACAGAAAACAGAACCTTGACAACCTGTGTGTCTGCCAACTCATTCCACTTTGATTTGAAGTTGTTTGTACCACCTGGACAACATCAATTTTTGGGGAGTTAATGGACACATCACCCAATGACAGTAGTCATTGGGCTCCCGCCTCTCTCCCTCCCTCCAAGGATTCTGATTGGCCCAGATATACTCAAACCATTTTGAGTGGAGACGCATGGCGTTTTGACTGCAAGACGTTTCTAGGCGTGATTTTCCTGACTCCTGGCTTCTTTTTGGGCTTGGAGAACAGAAGAATAATGACAATGATGATAATGTAACACGCCTCCATAACACAATCCGGAAAAGAAACCCTGCGATCAGTCAAGCCGCTTTGATCGGCTTTGAAAAGTGATACTTGGTGATTCAGCAGCAGGTCGCAGGCGCTCTGCCACCCCTCCCCTCGACGTCTGCACACCTGCAAGGCCACCGGGGCGGCAACATCCTCCACAGCACCTGTCAGCACCGCCCGCCCACCTATTCAACACAGGGCGAAAGCCCTGTTGTCGATGTTAAAAAAAATAATAATAATAAAAAAACGAAAGAAAGTGAGAGTCAGCGAGACTTGAGGGCAGAGCGGGGAAAAAAGGGCGGAGCAAAGCCAGAAGGAAAAAGGTGGATGAAAGTTAGTTTGGGCGCAGAAAACTTCGGAGGGCTTTCCCTCCAGAGTCCAGATGCTGCTTTTGTCTGCAAACTGAAACACCAATAACCATCAATAAACGTAAGCTCCTAATCGCTTAGTAACCTCAAAGGAAGTCTTGTCTCTAAAGGAAGTTGTCATGCACTCATGCCTGCTTTCTGGTGAAGGTCCATGGCCGGTGCCAGGGGAGCGCCAGGCCGGGAGCGCCGGGAGTGTCGGCAGTGCATGCGCCAGTAATTAGATGCAGTTTATTGTCCGCGCAGGGTCAGCGGAGTGAGATTTCGGGGGGCTTTACTGCTGCTTGAGCGCGCCGATTCACGGCTGACGCTGATAGGAACCCAGCAGGAGGCCACTCCAGTGACGTGTGTGTGTGCATGCGTGTATGTGCGTGTGTGTGGGGGGAAGGGCGGGGGGTGCAGTAGTACATTAAAAAAAAGACCTCTTATACACACACACACACACACACACACACACACACATTATTGTGCTCCCAGTCATGCGATGTCCCATCTCACAGCATCACTGAGCGGCAGTGTGAAGCACAGCAGGGAGCCTGTGACATCCTCCTCACAAAGCTCTCACTCCCTACTGCGTGCATGCATGTGTGTGTGCGTGTGTGTGTTTTATACTTTATACCCCCCCCCCCCCCCCCCCAAAAAAAAGAGGGGAGAACGAGGTAACCAAGTGCACGGTATGCATGTGTTTGCGTGCATTAATATCCCATGAATGCGCCATGAGTTTGTGCGTGCGTGTGTGTGTGCGTGAGCACATGCAGCCCAGATGCACTCTGGTTCCCATGTTGCTCCTCATTGTTCCTCCTCATGCCCGGGAGCCCAATGCAGCTCGTTAGTGTCCTCAGATAGCCTCGCCCACGTCGAGGTGAGCAAGAGGTAACTGGCGGTGGTGGCGGCGGTGGTGGCGGTGGTGGCGGCGGTGGCGTCCGGGGAGGGGGCACGTTCAAGTTGTTTGACGTCCCCTGACGTGATGACAGAACTCAAGTGCCATTTTCATGACAATAAAAAAGAACGGGAGAGAAAGGACATTTTTGTTTTGCTCCTGACTGGTGTTTGGTAAGACTTGATTGAAATCCCTTTGGGCACCATGTTTCAAGTTGGCTGTCGTCGGCAGGAGCCGCAGGGGCACGATTGAATTATTTCTGACAGACACGTTAACAAGACCATAACACAATGCCGAAACCACTTCACTGGCGAGAGGAACTCAAAGCACTCTTTCTTTTCTGCCCTAGTTTGCTCAAGAGTGACGATGGGCCGGGGTTGTACTTGTAGTTGTGTGGCCAGTTCCTCGTCCAGTGGTTAGTCCTGGAGTCTGTCAGACATCCAGCTGGAGGCTGAGGGACGCACAGACCCAAAGATAGCTGCAGACAAACACAGCTCTGTTGATACGGCATCTGTTCCGACAATATGTTTTACATTACGTTCAATGTTTTGGTTGCGAGCTCAAAGCTGCGTGGAAGCCGTGTGAGATGATGGCAGGACATGTGTTCTTGGTTGTTTTTTTTTTTATCTCTCTCAGTTTTAAGAAAAAAAATTAGGAGAGCAAATTCTCGTAAACTTTGCCTCCGCACCCCCTGCAAGCAAGTTGCTGGTGGGTTTTGGCCTTTGGCCCTCCCGAGGAGATGCTATTTTTATAGCTTCCAATGAGGTTCTAGTCACTCGTCTACAGTCTTCTTTGTGATGTTTTCTAGCGTAATCTCCCCATGAATTGGTTTGTTTATCCCAACACTTACTCCTTTCAGATCTCCTGGCACCGCCATCAAAGTCTTCTTCCTCCTCCTCCTCAGCTGAAGAAAAAAAAAAGCAGCTGAGTGGACGGCCAAAAATGTTGGGACTTCTGTCTTTCCTTAGACGCTCTTGGTGCAAAAGCCCCTCGGATTTCTGAAGATTTCCCACAGAAAAAAATGGCCGACGTTTTATAGTTTACGAAGTGCATTCTCGTAGCGCCGCTGTGACGTCGGCGCCCCCTGCAGCCGCTCTACTGTAACATAAAGCGCGGCCCACACTGAGACAATCGAGGGGGCGGCCCCCTTTGTTTTCGCCACATTGTCACTCGGCATGCACGCCTGTTTAAGACATTGTCCCGCCAATCGCTTATGGAAATTGGCTCATTTTCCCAACACAATGACGAGCTGTGCCGCGTGAAAGGCCCCCGCTCAGTGCCGGGGACTTTTTCATCCCTTTGTTGACGAGCGAGCGAGCGGCGGCAGCCAAAGGGGTAACGGTGAAAGAAGTGATTTTTAAGTGCATCTACTCTGCCCCCCGCCTGCCTCTGCCCATCTCGCCAAACTGTCACCACCGCATGCCCCGCCAATTGTCTCGTCCGCCGTCGTCGTCCCCCTAATAAATCTGCCCATAAGTGCCGTGACCGCCAACCCCCATTGTTTCGCCCGAGAAAACAGTTTTGAAATGAATTTTTTACTGACCACCGCCTGGGAATGTATTTCATATTATGCGTGGCCCGCTTTTGTCCACACGCAGGCCCCCTCTTTTGAGTTTGGAGGGGGGCCTGATGGTAGATTGGTGGCAAAGTCCCTCACAAGCAAGACTGCAGGCCAGATAAAGGCCAAAGCCGGTATTGGCTGTGTATGCTTTCCAGGACAGGTCACTTCTGGGAGGTAAAAAGGAATGTCAAAAAAGCAGGCGTTGGTTCCGAAGGTGAGAACGTTTTAGACCTGTAATGTCTATAAAGTGGGATTGGATAAGAGATTATGGGCTGTGACTAGTGTTGTAGTTAAGACCGCCAACCAACCGAGACCAAGACATCATCAGGACTTGAGAGTATCGAGGTTGAGACAAGACCAAAACTATGCCTCATATAATTAAAAAATAAATTAACTAGGAATAATTTAACTGAAAATCATGGCATGCCAAGCATAAACAAAATGCGTAAAAACCTTTCATGTCTGAGCTCAGGCCCAGTCCGAGATCAAGACACGACCAAGTAAAAATGCCTCCGAGTCCAAGACCAAGACCAAGACCCTAAATAAGTGGTCTTAAGACCAATTTTTGGCCAATTCCAATTCCTCCTTTAATCCTCAATCTCAACCCTCGCCCTTAACCCTCAGTCTTTGGCCCTCAATCTTGGCTACGTCCAGTCCGTCAAGAAGACGACGACAACGAAGAAGAAGGAGAAAAAGAAGAAGACGACTAAAAAGAAGTCCTCTGTCGCGACACAACGATGTACACAAGTAACGTGAAGCCGGGACCGCTGATCCGGCTGACAAACATTGTAAAGTAAAAAAAAAAAAAAATGTTACGCAACAACGATGTCAATAATCAATAAAAAAAAGTCTTAAACTAAAAAGGCAATAAAATGGTTTCATAATATTTATATCTTTATTAACTAAGAAAACACTTTTTGCGTCGCCATCTTTTTCGAAGATGTCTTGGCGAAAATACACAATGCCTTCTGGGTAGCCCTTACTCCCAAGGGTGGTGCCGGAGAATCTCAATATTGAGGGCGATACAGCCCTTAATCTTGTCCCTCAACTTGACATTCTGAGAATTGGGATAGCACGTGCACCTCGCGGGAGCGCGCATTTTTGAGATTTAGGGTTGAGATTGAGGGTTGAGATTGAGGGTTGAGATTGAGGGTTAAAGGAGAAATTGGAATTCACCCTTAGAGTACGACAACACTAGCTATGACTTAATTTGGAAGATATGTTTGGTTTTTTTGCATAAAATAGCATGAATCAGTGCAATTTTTGTGTAGATGGAGTAATGCAGCAGACCAAGTACACATCCCTGGGTGACACCACTGCCAATCGCTCAACTGGACACATTTTGAGACAGTGAAATAAGGTTTTAACTCGTCAGCCACTCCTCTTTTAACTTCCTCACAGCAAATCTGGGAATTTTGATACTTGACCAATATGACCATCAAGGCCCACGACTGACAAACTCAACGAAGCAGGGCAGGTCTTCTACAAGGCCAGGAATCACTCCACCTAATTCAGGCAATCTTCCACTCTAAACAAAAAAAGAAAACACAGTTTCTCTTGAGAAGTACTTGTGCTAAATGTATGAAATAGGAGATGTCCTTTGCTAGTTCCTGCAGGGCCTTGACACCTTATAATACTAAGACTCAACATATAATACAAACAATCCTTTTTTTAACAAAATAAATCACAATAATGACTGTTTTTTAGCTGCCCGTGCACAACAGATATAAAACTACAAACTTTCCCGCTCATTCTTTTAATTTATTCTATGTTTCTCAGCCCTATTTCGCGTCGGCCGTCTCTGTTTATTATTTTCTCGCAAAGCACACTAGAGTTCAGCCGGGGGTTCGGGACTGCCCGATGTGCCATTTATTTGTTGTCAAATTGGACTAATTGTGATGTTTTTCTAGCACTATATGATAATTCCACCCCCTCCCAGAACAATACGGCTAATAACGGGTGTAAGAGGGGGTCATGGGAAAAACACAGTCTTGGCCAATTAGCGCGTTCTGCGCTGGTTAACCCTCTGCTCGCCGCCACCACCAAGAGGCCGTGATGGGGTCACCCTGAATGCTGTAGCCATTTTCCCCTAAACTTTAAGCGCACGCTGCTGAATAAACCTATGCATTGAACATCATTAAGCGAAGGCCTCCGGGGACAAAGGCAGCCGATAAAGACGAGGGCGTTTTGGGTGCCGTAAACTTCTAAACCCCTCGTTTGTCAGGCGTCACCATAAGAGAGATAGATTATCTATTCATCCCCGGCTCTCTCGCTCTCTTTTTTTATGACTCCCTTTCATGTCTTGTTTGCCCACATTAAAGCTCAGCAATCAGCACCATGTGACGCTTCATTATAGTTTCGGGGGGACACTTGAGAGGTTGTTGTTCTCTTTCTGGACCATTGCCTCCCCTGGATCCATTTGAACTGACGCCGCCGCAGCGTGTTATCATTCAGAGAAAAGGCACCACAAATGAGTTGCATCATACCTGATGCTGTGTGGAAACTATGTGTACTACAAATACCCAATAAATTGGGATGTTTTTTTCTGTACGCATTTGTCAAAATCTTTATATTTTTCTGCAGCAATGAATCATCCAAAACTCTCAAAATGTCCGTAAAGCAGCAGCAGTTAGCCCTTTGTTTGCAACTTTACCTGCCAAAAACGAATTGCTTGGTTTGAGCTACACGTGTTTGAAAGGGGATGGAACCAAAAACTGGCTCCTGTCGTGCCCTTTGTGACATCAGTGAGGGCTGATTCGCAGACACATTTGTTCTCCACTTGTACATCTTCACCGCTGATCTCCAGAGTTCTTTTTTCCAGACAATCAGAAACAGAGATGCTCCCGGCGACGCATAGCGAGGAATTAAATCCCGACCTCACAGTTCTCCACCTCCCCCCCTTTACAGTTCAGAGGTGTGTCGACACATCTTGTCCCTGAGAATGTTGTCCCCTCTATCTGCGCCCCCGCTGTTGCCCTCACTTTCCCACACCACAAATGTTTTGTCTCCCCCGAAACTCAACAACAAGTTCAGTTTCTCATAAACAGCGGCTGAGTTCCAAAAATCACAGATTTCCAAACCCATCAGGGGGAGGGTTTGGGGGGGGAGTTGATGCTGACCGACTGTGAATAACTCTGGTTAACCTTGGCGTTGGACGCCGCTGACGCTCATTTGAAAAAAAAAAAAAAAAAAAGACGTTTCCCATGAGGAGGAAAGCTGGATGAGAGACAGATGAAATCCAGGAGTCAGACATATGAACCGTCCAGCTATTGACTACCCGTCACTGTCAATTACTCTCAAACGCTAACTTGTATGTTTTCTTCCCTCTCTTCCATCATCCCATCATCTCTTGTTTAGTCCATTGCTGACCATTTTCTCCACCCCCCTCCCTGATTCCATGTTCCTATTGTCTTCACGCCCTCGTTGACGTACCCTTTCTGTTCACCCATTCGTTTCACTCTGGCAGCGTAACGTGAGGACGACCGCAGCAAAATATTATGACTTATTGAAAAATGTCTAAATAATTTTGAAGAGACGGCAGATGGAGGCGGGGGATGGGGGGGTAGGGGGTTTCCAAAATCCATTTTTTTTTTAACATCTGGAACCATCTGGTCGTAAAAAAGGCCATTTAGAGAAAAATAATAATACATTTAAAAGTTGATTGGGTGACAGGAGTGTCACGTTGCGTTTAAAGTGTCACATTTAGCAAAAAAAAAAAAAAAATAGATTGCAGCAACGCAGCCGCAGTTTTAGCAGAAGGAATCATTTTGTTTGATGAATATTAAATACGCACAATGTGGGAAAACTAAATAATTCCCCAGTTCTATTATTCAGCAGCGCCATCCCTGGTAACGGAACTACCTAAATATTTGTGTCAGTTTGGAACGGAAAAGTGAGAAATACGTCCTTTTTTTCTCAGACTTCATTGGACAAAACCTACAAATACAAAAACAAGGAGGAGATCACGTCAGGGGATCTTTGCTTTGGCTCGTCATCGCGAAGTCTCGGACTTTCCCCTTTAAACACGTCACTTAGTTACTTCCCAGTTTTCCGGCTCTTTATGTGGCTGCAGTGAACCCCACGACCTCTTAGGCCTCGGCCCTAAGGCCGGAAAGTGGTTGGGGTGGGGCGGGGCGGTGTGAGGGGGTCGAGAGGTCGGACTGGTCGAGCATTAAATGTCAAGGCTAATTCAAGGTCAAATAAATCTGACCTGATAATCATCTTCCTTTGCGTCGCCGTCCGCGCCTGGCTGCGTTTAACGAGGGCCGGCGAGCCTGGCCAGACCCCCGTCAAAGGGGCTTTTATTGTTCCTCTGAAAACTCTGTTTGGAGAGCGGAAGGAGGGGAAAGAAAAAAAAAAAACAGGAGTGAGAACTTCAGAGGGTCGTCTGCAGGAATCATTCTCAGAGGAAGCAGATAGCTGGAAGCTGTTCGGATCCTGGGAAACATTTATTTATTTCGTGCCAAAACGTTTGACAGCAAACACATAAAACTCCATAAACCATTAGTTTAGCCTACCGAATTTTCAGGAATATTTCTTTTCTTTTTCAGATAGACCTTTTTTCATTTTATATCTTCAGGCTCTTTTTTTTTAATGAACATCCAAACTGATTTACTCGAGTTTCGTGGACAAATTTTGTAATTCGATGTGACAAATTTGGGCCTTGCACTCTTTGTGTTCCCCCTACTGTGGGCGGCGCCAGGGGCGTTTCCGAGTGTGTGTGTGTTGGGGGGGGCTGGGGTGGCCTGGATTTGATTTCACAGCATTTCAACAACCCACTTGAATCTGCATTCTGACAGCGTACTGACAGGGTTAGAACTGAAAGGCTACTCATTAGCTCGACGGCTGATTAGCACCTTCTTCTAGCCGCCGCCGCTTCTACTAGCGCTCTGCTCTCTGCTCTCCGCTGTGCTCTGCCCGCCGTTTCCTTTCAACAGCACAACACAAGCGGCCTGGCCGAAAACCTTTTGCGACTGGCGGTGTCAGGTTGGTCACTCGGGGTCGGGTCGGGTGAGGGCACCTTGTCTCCGTTCACCCGTCTTGCCGATAAAGGGGGCCTGGCCGTGTAAAAGGAGAAAGGCTATCAGATGGTTGTGCCCAGCCACCGTGGTAGAAGTCAAGCGCCTTCTGAAAAGCCTCCGTCCTCGGCGGGAGAGAGACCCGCTGAACAGGGGGCAGAGATGGCCTTTTAAAAGAGACCCCACATTACAGCTCTGAGCGTCTATCGCCCGCAGATACGCCCTCCCTTTTTCCCCCTCCTTTTCCTTCTGCGTTTGTCTCACTTTCAGCCACTTTTTTTTCGAGGCCACGCTGGGCCCTGCCGTGCACAAGCTTGTCAGCCGCTCAATAGCTTTTTTGTCCGCGGCCCGGGACTTGAACAAGATAGGCCGGCCTTTTGACTCCTCTCCTCTCGTCTCTCCCTGGATAAATATTTCACCTGTCACATAGCCCGCAGGGCACGAACGCTCTTGTTGCCGCAGGGGAGAAAAACTTCCTCCGTTTTCTTAACAAAAAAAAGTGGGGGGGTTGAGGTAACATAAGGCGAGAGGAGACAGAGGCGAAAAAGAAGAAGAAGAAGAGGAAGGGGAAGGAGTGGTGCTGCTGGGGGTTATTCAAGTTCGGAAAGTCTCCATTCTTTTCCTTTTCATCCAGAGATGTACATGCTGCAATTTGCATAGCCTTTCATTCACTTTCTCGGCCTCGGGAAAAAAAAAAAGTGGCTGCGCTCGAGGTGAATCCATTGTGAAGCCAGCTCCGACTTAAAACGGGCCCGCCTGCACAAAGCTGCCCCCTTTGAGGCCCGCTTCCCTAATGAGTGATGGCATAAAAGGACGGAGGCATCACTTTATCTTTTTTTTTCTCCTCTTTTTTTGGGGTTGTTTGTTTGTTTTGCTGCGGATGAAAAGCTTTGATATTTTTTCAAAGCGCGCACATCAATAATCCCCCCACCTCCCCTCCTCCCCGTCCCCCCCACTTCTCTCATCGACGCAGTAAATGGGGGCAAAAAAACAAAGTTCTCCCAGAACAAAAAAAAAAAAAAAAAAAAAAAAAAGAGGTGCAAAGAGCCCCCACATTCTGGATGGCGGCAGGCGGGTGGGGGGGTAATGCCAGAGTTTGATGTGCAAAGACTCTGGTGACACGCGGCTCCGTCTTGAAAGGGTTTCCCAGGTGCCCTCGCCTGCACTACAGAAAGGACTTTGCATCAAAGAGACGAGTCGCTCGGATCCGGGAGCATCCCAGGTTATGACGCCCCTCCGAACGTCTGCTGCTGCTGCTGTTGCTGCTCATCCCCCTCCTCCTGCCTCAATCACATTTACTCCTTGTACTTACTTGCACCCGTCCGTGCGAGCTATCTTTCGGCTAGATTGTTTTGCTGTTTGACCTGAAGTGACCCCTGCGGTGTCACTTTATTTCATTTATTTCTTAATGCTTCATTAAAGGTGTAACGTTTTTAAGGAAGCCTAGTATTTAGGAAGCCCGTCTGACAGCATGTTTGGTATTTAAGCCACTGTCAGGTGGGTTTCCTTAAAAATGGCAGTCCATGATGGCAGCTTAGACCAGGACCCTTATTGCTCTATGTACAGTATATTCTTATATGTATGAGAACCATTCTAAAAGTAGGAAAGCCAAATTACATTCATTGTACTGCGAGTATACACCTTTATGAATGTGTTTATGGGCAGCATGTTCAGCTTTTACCCATGCAAAAATTATAAATCAAGCCAAATTTTACACACTGGACCTTTAAATGACAAAGCGTCATGAAATTGTGTTGTTTGTTGTTTATTGTTTCTATTTTCCAGAGGAAGTGCCACTATGTCGCTAACGCAAGTTTTGGTGTTAGCGCCACAGTCTCGGTGCACGAGCAAGACGCGGTCGAACCCGTCAAACGATTCCAAAGCAGCTGCTGATCACAGGTGCTAGAAGTGCTAACTGGAGTTCGCAAACAAGCTGAGGCCTGCTAAGGGGAAAAGGAAATGACTCTTTGATTTTAGATGTTTTTTTCACCTCCTGTGGGTATTTTAACAGTTGCAAGGGGGAAAAAAAACAAGTTGGAGGCTGATGCAAGAATCAGCCTCCAACTTTTCTCCTACTTGTCTTTGTCTGGCTGACAGCAGCGCTCCAACGTCACCTCTCTCTCACTCTTTTTCTTCCTCTCTTCCCTTTTCCGTGTATATAAATGAAATCCGGCTGCTAACTCTATTTTTGTTACTCCTTGACCTTTTTTTGAAGTTTGAAGCGTTGCAGTCCTGAATGTCTCCACGGCAGCAGAAACAGCTGCGGCTGAGTGGCTCCGACTCCGACTATGACTCCACCCCTGCTTCCAGGTTCCAGAGCAGCAGCAGCAGCAGCAGCAGCAGCTGCGGCCGTGACTCACTCGCTGTTTTATTGGAACATTTTCGCGCATTTACATTTCCGTCACTCAGCTGATGTTGTTACAGCGGCCCGGCGCCTTTTCCCAGATTGGGGGGCCGTTAACCGCGGCCGGCTCTCAGCGCCCCCCCGACAATAGAACCCCCGACTATGATTGATGAATACTGTAAGTGCGGCGGAGCCATTCCCAAGCCCGATGTGCTGGGATTCATTTAGCCCATTGTCTCCGGCCAGACCGGAGGCCCGTGTGAATGGGGACCTGATTAATAATGTTTGTGAAGGACGCTCTAAAGAGGGGTTACTCAGGTCCCCCTTTGCATGCTTGGAGGGACATTTAACAGCTTGAATTATACATAAATTATGTACACCCACCGCTCGGTGGTTTTTTGCTCGACGCCGTCTGTGCGGGGAGCAATCCGTCTGCAAACTGTTTGAAAAGACAGATGAGTTTGTTTTCACGCTCAAGAATCATTTGATTTGTGACGGGGTTTGGTGAAGTTTGTTCTGATCGGCGGCACCTCTGTCCTCTTAAAAAAAAAAAAAAAGGGGGTCTCACGCAGTGTCCTCATTCCTCGACTGTCCCGCGGAGCAACGTGTCCTGCAAGAGAACATTTTGCCATTTATTTGCGCTGACCGGAGAAAAATGCTGAGAAATAAACATGTCAGAGGAGATTTATCCCCACATATGCGGTCAACCTTTCAGGGACGCGATTGAATGGGGGGGTCTGTTGCATTCCTTAGCTCGCCGCCTTTCCAGGTAGCTGCGTGTAAAGGCCTGGAACTCCCTGAGGAAGAAAAATCTTTGCTTCTTATTTTTATTTTTTGTTACTGGGAAGAGTGAAATGAAACCCGAAAAATCGTTTATGAATCCTGCAGAAGTGGGTTTGACTTTTTTTTTTTCAGGAAGTTTCAAGAACTCTCATTCTTGTGTTCAGCTCCCTGTTGGCAGCAATCAGCATGGACTTGAAGGCCTCGGCGCTGACAAACAAACAGCAGCACAGTGGCGGTCAACCGCATTCAAGTCAGCGGCGCAGGTCTCGGATCAGTCAGTACCAAAACAACAGCAGTAGGTTTGGTGGGTGTTTTCATCCCGGGGAGCTGGGAGCTCATGTTTTCCGTTCACAGCGACAGGACAAACGCCCACCTTCATGAGACATTTAATGACTTTTTTGCCCTGACGTTTGTCCGAAAACATTTGTCATGGGCGCGTGTTCAAAATGCAATACTTGAAGATCGAGTGCAGGAGGAAGGTTTCTGTCCTTTCTTTTTTTCTTTTTTTTTTGTGGTGCCTTTAAGAGTGGGAGACACACGCAGCAGCGCAGGAAAATGTAAGTCTTGCTCTGGTTCGCAGACGCAGCTACTTGTGCAGCCCTGGACCTTTGACCTTTCAGTAGATAAGGCCACTTAAAGAGAAAACCCTGGCTTTAGACGATAGGCGTCTAACCAGCAGCCTCCTGCCTAAAAGATTGAATGAATTCCTCTGTGATGGAAACTGTTGGGAGCTGGGAAATACCAACAGTAGGGCCTTGTTATTGTTGTACCAGACCTTCATTATTAGGTCACTGTGTGTCTCGACTTTATTTTACATTGATCTCACTTGGTCTTATTTGGTTTTTAGGAGTTTTGGTTTTTATCGCTGAGAAATTGCACTGAACAAACCTTGTTTTTCTTGTATGACAATGTTTTTGTACATTTTCATTTTTGAACTAAAAATAAGCATCACCAATATTTGAGCAACAGGTAGGTGACCGTATAACCCCAACAGCTCCGGGGCTGACTTTGGTATCCTGAACCGTGCAAACGGTCCAAATTCGCGGTTGATCCGTAGTGAGACGTTTAAGCCGAGGATTAGTAATCTGACTTCATCACCACCCAGGTTTTTGTTTGGAAAATAGTCTTTTGTTTCACGCCTCTGTTTTCTCTGTCCTGTTAAAAGCTGGGTGCCCCAGAGACCTCCGCAGGTAACCCCAACACCGCATTGGTCACGCAGGGTCGCATTTCATAATCATATGTGAAGGGAAAACAGCCCTTGCACAGATATCTGTCAGATGTGGGGACTCCCGGGAAACTGAACCTAGCCAAACATGTTGTAAAAGGCAGCAGAAAATAGGATCTTCTGATGATGATCTTGGAACATTGCGATGCCCCATAATTGCGTGTCGTCTGCAATGGTCTTGGAGGCAACAATTGGTTACCACATAGTGTGATTCAGACTTTTCCCAGGGTGTTAACATGAACCAATTTAATGTTCTTTTTTTGCCCCAGATAACAAAATCCGACACAAATAAAAATAAAAAACAAACCCAAAGATTTCCTCATGCGTAACATGCTAGGGACAGCAATTAAGTGGTCCGACCGTAAATTACACAACCAAAGAACAAAACTCCAACAAACATTCCCCCTCTATGACCACAGTCGTAGCACATCCTTTCAGATTTTGTGTGACAACGTGACCAGACCTTTCCCACAGACGTTTAAAACTCCTTTTTAATCAAGACCGTATGTGGTGTACAGTGACTTTGGTAAGATAGGAAAACAGCAAATAAATACCCATGATCCAGTGTTTGTTTTAATGGACTCCAAAATAATTTTGGGATTTTATTCGAGAAGCCACACTGGACAGAAAATCAAGTCGCTGTGGAAGTTACTGGGAAGTCAAAATTTTTAAAGGCCACTAGAATTTGAACTTTACAAAGTGGCTCATCAATTTTTTTTTTTTTTTTTTTTTTCTGCAGAAGTTCAACAACAGCTGGATGGAGCGTAAACACCAGCGCCTGTATGGTATCAATGTTGAAAGATGTTACTCTCCGTCTTGACTCAACCACTTAGGCGGAGCTTAACCCCATCAACCCTGAAGCTGCAGTTGAAAGGGGTTCCCTTTAAATCCCCGTTTGTGCCTCTGCCGTGTACCATATCGTCACCTTGGGCAGCTCGAATTCTGGGAGGAAAAAAAGCAACAACCAAACGTGCTATTAACGGATGCTCATCTGTACGTCAAAACAACAACTGTCTCTGCACCTCGGTCCTCTTCTGAAGGGAGAAACTGGAGCCTGGACGTTCAACAGAAACCCCAGTTATGAATGCTGCTGTCAACACCTCAGGGCTTAGAAATGGGAACTGGACCAGAAGGGCATGGATGTAGGGGAGGGGAGGATGGAGGCGGATGGACGGAGGAGGGGAAACCACCCAGGAATCAGGCAATCGTTCCAGATAGATCACAGCGGGGAGTGTCCATTTTGACAGTTGGGATGATACTGCGACGCTTCCTGCCTCCAGCAGGAAGCGTGCGCCACCTCGGTGGTGAGACGGAGGAACGAGCCATGGTACCGGCTCCTCCAGACGGACACCAATAGGGAGTTGTGATACATGGACTGAGACTCTCATAATTCTTACCACTGAGACGGACAGTCCAAATGTTAAAGTAGACTAATGCAAAAAGGATCCAAGAATCCATCAGCATCCAAGGCGGAAATAATTTAGGTACACTTTAAAGACTCAAGTGCCGGTAGAAACCAGTAGAAAAGCAGAGATTGTGACTGTTGATTTCTCGCAAAAGAAACTCTGAAAAAAATGGAATAGATATTGTGGACCTGCTATCACCTGCAAGCCAAGGTCTTAAACTGCCTCTGAGCAAAGCCAAGCATTTCATCATATTGGAGCGCTCAGGCTCTGTTTTAACATTTAGAAGAAATTCTTAGTATTGCGACAAAAGGGAATCAGCTCATGATTCCTGAGATGACCAATGATTCAGCCACAGCTTTAAAACAGGCAGTTCATTAGCAGAGACCGGGCAGAGAGTTTACTGCGGACGTCTTGTAAATAAGGATTCTGTCTTTTGTCTTCAACATCATCTGAGATGAATTTGGTATTTTATCAAATATCAGCAAAAGTCTCACAGATCTTCAGTGATAATTGAAAAATAATTCAGGACAAGTGGATGTGTGCATGTGACTGAAGCGCAGACACCTGAAATGCAGTGGGGCAAAAGGCATTTGGTTGGAAGTCATAAAAAACCCTCCGAAACACGAGCTGAAAGAAGCTGAGAGGAATATCTTGAGAATGAATCAAATCCCCCTTAAAGCTCTGGACGGATGGATAAACAGACGGAGGAGTGATGGAGCCGTCTTCACACATGGTTTACATCAACGTCACGTTGCACCTGATGGCCTCCGTCCAGCATCATTTCTCGGCAGCCGATGCATTTTGACTGGACCTGGTTCGGAGAGGCTGATCTCGGCCGGCCTGCAGGCTCCCCAGTCGACCCCTCCGCCCAGGGGAGAGGAGCGGGGGGAGGAGGCATGCACCATGCTGCGCTGTGGAGAAAGACCCTGAGGGGTCCTGTCACCCACCCCTCTTCCAACCCCCCCACCCCGTGTCCCAGTAATCCCTCACCCACAGCCCCCACCGCAGCTGGTCTGAAAACATTGTCCTCCACTGGCGCATCGTCCAGCACTGCGACCGTAATGATATGAAAATCTCATTTATTGGACGTGAAAGACATTGAGCCCGCTGTGTGGTTCGTGGGGTTCCCATTAGTGCGGAACAGTGGCTGTGTTTTGCGAGGGTGCAAGTCTTCTGAATGGAATCTGCCGCGATGTGGGCCGTTCCAATTAAGGGGAGTGCATTAGCATAATGTTGTTGTTTTTGTTGTAATATCACATCTTCTTATGTTGGTGCTGGTGTCATGCTAGGTCCTTATTTTTGTCTCAGTCCTGGCGCTAAAACAGTCCCCTCGCATCAAAATGATTTTATTCAGATTGAGTAAATGCTCCAAACGTGAACATAGCAACTGTTGAGTGCGGATGCTCGACCCCCTGAACGCTTAACTTTCTGCCCAAGGATAGGTCTGCTGATCATTGAAAAGGATTTGGGACGACCTCCCATAATTTCATAAACACAACCCACAGGCGGATATCCCACCAAATAGTGGAGCGATGATTACGACCACAAACTGTTGCTCTACTTACAATAATTGCCATTGTTTTGGGGAATTCGTAGCTCTCCAGAGACGTTTTGCACTCCAGTTGAGGCTTCTTGACCATGAAGACTTGGATCAGTGCCTCTAATCCAGTGCGCTCGGGGTTTTCAAAGCTCCAGTTGCTTCCGCTAGATCAGGCCAGCATGCGTCCTTCATTAGGATATGTGCACTTTAAGTCAAGTGATATAATGGGGAGTAATTGTACGTCTGTCTGTGCAATTTGCTGGCATTAATCCAGGTCTCTGAGTTCAGACTTTCTGCTACTTGACAGAGGAATTTTTTTTATCTCCATAACCTTGTCTTTCAACTGCATTTAACGTGAGTCCATAGTGTTTGTCAACTTATACATGCCGCTCAAGAGACGTGGGGTTAATGCAAAGTGACATGTGTTTCATATTTTGGTGAAGCAGTGAACATATAGTGTGTATAGTGCGAAAGGTGGAATCTGTTCTTTTGGCTTGTGTTTGCGTTTAACCAGTCTCGTACCATTACAGCGCGGCTGCAAACGGACAACCTCCCGCTGCGCGCTAGCCCTCTTCAAAATTCGACTCTACAATTGGAAAACTATTTGTTTCTTTGTAGTGGATCCCCGCCTGGATTTGATGAAATGGTCATCTTGAAACACTTTTCTCGAAAAACCATTGACAAAGGTTGTAAATTCTATCAACAAATCACAGCATCTCTGTCGTTATCCGACACTTTCTGTTCCGGTTTGAGCATTGGTGTTTTTGTTTTTTAAACTGTGATCACTCACAGGATGGAAAAAAGCACTGCAGCAATTTCTAAATACATATTTTACAAGAACTTGGAACTTAAGTAATTGTTTATAGCTCTCAATATGGTACTGATTTACCACAGAAGTGGGAGCGTTCCGGGCCCAGAAAGTGGGAGAACCTCCCGTGCACACGTGTTTACTTTGACCTTAATTTAAAGGCTTGAAAAGATCTTCTACCATCAAACTGCTGCGGTCCGTTTCTTCTGCTCTTGTTTTGGTGTCAGCCTCCGTAGCTCAACTGACTCATTACATTTGCCTTGAGAGGAGGCCCTTCGGCGGAGAGGGCGAGGATGGTGAGCGGTGCGGAGAGGAAGGGGGTGGGGCTCTGGGAGGGCAGAGCTGGTGGTTAGTGGCACTTCATTCATCTGGCTCCAGGCCTGCTTTTGTCTCCGTGGCAGGTGCTTCTAATCCCGCTGTCAGAATAGGGCAGGACAAGATGTTTGGACAAGCCTGTGCTTAGCAGCCCCTGTTCCATGCTAAGACCCTCCCCCAACTCCACCCAACCAGCCGCCCCCAAACCCTGGTCCCAAACATATGATTTGATCCATACCTCGTGGAGGAGGAGGAGGAGAAGGAGGAGGAAGAGGATTGTCCCAAATGAGTTTTCACGCTGTCGCACTTGTGAGTCCTATTCATGTGTTACGACAGAAAAAATCAGCTTCAGCATAAACACGAGAAGCAAACGATGAGAAGATGAACCACTTTGACTCTGATGCAATTTTAATATCAGACTTGCGGATGAGTCATCTTTGTAGGGTTAATAAATGATGGGATGCGTCATTTGTTGAGGCATTCAACAAATGCAATTTTCAAAAGTCAATTTTGGCACTGCCAAAAAAGAAACTGCTTTGACAAGTCATTCAAACCTGTAAAAGTTGGCTGGTTCACGTAGATTCTAGGAATATATGCCATTGCGTACGTAAACCAACCCACTGATGGTTAGCCAATCACAAGCAAGCAGGACAGGATTCTCCTGGTAAATTTGTGGAATTCGTAACGACTCATCACTTCCAGTAAAAGGCAAAAAACCTTCCTCATCATGGTGAACAACTCATCATCACATCTTTTTGCTTTGCGTCCTTAATTAACCCAAATGGGATCCGACGGCCATTAGAGAGAGCCTTTTGCACCCGAGAACCAGGAACACAGGACAAAGAGGACAGGAAGTGATGTCAAAGAAGAAGAAGGGTACTAATAAGATGACAGCAAACCAACACCTTTCCGCCTCTGATTTACACAGCAAAACATATTTGTTCATGTTGGACCTGAATCTGTCAGGTAAAAAAATAACAGAAAAGAAAACCCAATAACACACATCTTGCCTGAGTCAGAAGAACCAAGGCACACAGTTTGCTGGCTTTGGACAATTGCTTCCTTTCCCTTTCAACCTTCCCTCGGGCTTCATCTCCTCAGCACGTCCATATCCAAAGAGCACCACGGACCACTGACAAGCAAAAAAACCTGATTGTTTGAGATGGAGTAGTGGAGTGAAAAAGCTTGATTCCCCTCATCAGGGCACTTTCACCTCCCCTCAAATGTTGTTCCGACTGAATGTAGCCTTGTTGTTCCTGCTAATAATAATGCCATTGATTTTGCCCCCGGGGGTCAAGCCGTGACCCCCTAAACTGGCCCCCCTTTTGTTGGGCCACCATAGCCTTCTTAATCTGCCGCTCCGGCACGATCCCATCCCGATCCCAGAGGTCAGGAGGAGACTGAGAGGATGCGTAGGTTGTTGCGGGGAAAAAAAAATCTGCAGGAAGGTTTTTCTTTTCTCAGCGTTAACCTGGTTTCCTGCTGCCGACGGTGGTCTATTTTTGGGGGGAGAAGGAGCCGCTGCTTTATTTTGGATTCCTGGTGGCCCGGCTGCTCAGCCTGAGGTCTCCGATAACCCAATTTGAGTTGACTTTGCCCGTTCAGGGAGAGCCGTGGCCTGGGGCTACGCGCTGTGATAATTCAAGTAATACAATGAAGTCAAACATAGCCCACACTGTCACGCACACACATGATCACACCCTGCTAATTTAGTCCACGCTTAAAAGGCTCCACTGTGGTGTTCCGGGATCAATAGTGGAGAGGATGTCAGGTTTAATCCGGACCGGTTGGAATGACGGAGGTTCGCTCCTTGTTATGTGCTTTCCTTTACACCTCGTTGCTTTCAGTATCTGTGATGATGCTTGGTGAAGTAAACATCATCACATCACATCTTCTCTCCATCTCAAACCAGGCCTAAACGTTTGCTTTAGAGATTAGATTTGAAGTAAATATCACTCATTTGTCCTGAATGGTGTACCGTCATGTCTTCCCATCAACGCCCCTCACATTGACCTGCTTCTCACAGAAACCACAGTTCATACAGGCTCAAGAAAAACGGAACAAATCCACAATTGTGACAATTCAGTTTTTATCAAGACTTTCATACATAAAATGTATGAAAGTCTTGATAGGAAGCATATCAAAGCAAAGCTTTACTTTAACCCAGTCAATTTAAGTTTACAAAACAAAAACTGGACATTTGTAATAAGGATGCAATGGTTTGTATCAATTCAACAGTGTTGGCCAACCAACGACAATCTGGTCCTTCAAGACATTGTTTTCTCCAGCTGATCAGCTTTAGAGTGAAAAGCAGTCATATTGTGTAACGCCGCACCATTTGCTCACTCTGACCCCAATAATTCACTAACGACGTGTCCTATATCTAAAGAGTGTCGTTCCAAAAGGGAACCAAGCCCAACAAATACATCTTCTTGCCTGGAGATTTTTTGCTCATAAATGTTTTTCTGTTAACAAGCACATTGTGGATCTGCAGTCCTCAATTAGACACAGTGCTAAACATCACTCCCTGGCATTACTGAGTTATAACCTGTGGGAGGCCCGAAAAAAATGGTGAAATGTTCTTGGGCATGATGATGAATAGCATTTCCACATTTAATTAGCCGCCCGTCTGTCAGATGGGGGCTTGTTGAGGAGTCTCAGAGGGTTTGAGAAATGACTCATCAAAATATCAACAGGGAAAATGTTGTAACCCCCATGGCGGTTGAAAACTCGTTAAAATCGACCATGCAGTTGACAGAAGATGAGTTTAGAGGTCAAAGGAAATAACTCAGCAGAGAGACCTTGAGTTGAGCTGTTTTCCAGAAAAACTTCCCGCCCCTTTTATCAGCGCGCCGGTCCGCGCGCACTTATCCCACTGTTTGTGACGCAGCAACTGTGTCGTAATGGGTAATATCTTGATTAATGGTGGCGGGGGACCCCGGTTCCCCGCGTGCTGCGTGTGTCCTGATCTGTTGGAGGCAGGGGGTGGACTCGCGGCAGCGGTTTTACTGGGAATTTGATGCTTTATTGACGGGCTGAGATGTCGCTCGCTCAGAGCAATAAGCCATTGTTTGACTTGGCACGGCTCGGGGCACCCCAGGGTCCGTGCCATGAAAAGCTTTCTGTTAGATGCCCCCAGTGCTCATTGTTAAATGGGGGATAGAAGGGGGAGGGGGAAAAAATTGTCCCCCCTAGAAAAAAAAAATTAGCATAGAAGAATCCAAAATGCATAATGTTCTGCAAATGACAGCTGCTTAGCTGAAACAAAGGAAGCAAAATGGCTTTTGGTTGCGCTGCACTTGTTATGGTAATGAACCCCCCCTGCCTGCCCTCATGGGTAACGCCGCACAAATCACAGATTCCCTTTTTTTCCTCTATTGTTATCCTTTTTTTTACTGTCTCTTCCACAAAAAAGTTTCCTCCCTAGAAAATAAACACAATTTTTTCGGTTTTGTTAGCCACAAACCCAATTTACGCAGCAAAAAGAACAACAACAAAAAAGTGTGTTTGCAAAACACTCTGAACTGGTTTCAGCAAACACAAGTCTTCACTCACCCCGGCTTTGTAAAATCACTTCGACTGTACCTTTTTTTCCCTTTTTTTTTTACTTCTCGCCCAACCAGTGTGTGTAAACTTTGACTTCCTTAGAAAACCTTTGCCTCGGAGGAAAAAGACCCCAGCTCGTCTCCCACCAGGGCTGCTGCTGGTATTTAGTATGCTAATGTATTCTCTCTGCTAATTCAGTGCCGGGTGCTGAGAAACGACTACCCCCCCCCCCCCCAAAAAAAAGGGCGAGTAAGCAGTGAAAGGGATTGGGTTTCAGCGGTGCTGTGCACCGCCTAATGACCTGCAGATTAATCATGGGACACGTGGAGCCGGGCCGGCGTTAGCGCCGCCGCAAGGACGCAAAAGAAAATGACGGTGCTGGACTTACTGTTCAATCGCTCACCGCCCGGAGCCGTGAAAGCCGCACAATCTGCACTTATCGTTTTGGCAATTCTTTAAGTTCTCAATTCGCCGTTCCAACACAGAAGTCTGATTTCACTCGTGCTGACGCTAGCTCGCTGCAGAAGGTCCTGGAGCTCCTGGAAGTTCTGAGCTCCTCTGTTTCCTATTAGCGCAGACAGCTGCTAAAGCGCTTTTAGCGCAGAACAGACATCAGTCTGAGACGTTTTCCATGGCTTTTTTTTTTCCAGTGTCCAGATACCAGATAAATGGTAAGCAAAGCAAAGTACGAGTGAGGGTTTAAAACTTGTAGCCGCGAGCGGATATTGAGAGCCGATGACGCCAGTGAGGACTTGGAGAGTCAGCAGATACAGACACAGGGTAGTTACAGTTGGATTGTTTGGCGGCGTTGGAAAAAAAAAAACGTTTCCACACACGGGAAATGTCCTCCAGATGGGAGGAGATGGGATCGGTGTGAATCCGAGCCGACGTGGAAAAAGGCAGGACCGGCACCTGTCTCGGCGAGGTGACGTCAGCCGGCGTCCTCCGTCGCCCCCAGAGGAGGAGGAGGAAGAGGAGCAGAGGGAGGAGGAGGAGGAAGAAAAACATCCCCGGGCCAGCCCTGCATTAAAAGCCGGAGGTGTGACGTCAGAGAGGGATTGAAAGCACCACGTAAATAATGGATGCAGCCACTCGACAGCCGGCTCCAGTTTCCATTGTCTCCAAAAAAAAACTTGGGACTCGACTTTTGCTGCTTCTGTTTTCGCTTTCTTTCTTTTTTTCATTAACATTTTTATTGGTGTACAGAAAAAGAGCAAGAAAAATCACAGAACAATACGTGAGACAAAAAAACAAACTGTAGCGGCCATACTATAACAATGAAAACTGAAATTAGACCACATTAAACCTCATTTACAAGTTGAGTTTCAATCGTCAACAAATCCTCCGTCCGAAAAAAAAAAACAATCCGGCAAAACACTTTTGAAACATCTAACAAAGTTTGAGTGAAATGACGACAATATCAGCGGCCAAAAAATACATAAAATGACGGCGTTTGCGCTGGGAGCTGGATGTGCTGATTCCGGGTCCTCCTGACTCCACATAAAGGCGGACGGATCTCTGTGGAAACACGGTGGCCGGCTGGCTTGGTTTTTTCTTGCCACGTTCACAATGTGTCTTTATGGCCGTTTAGGGCCTGTTGCTCGGTGCTGAAAGAGACGGGCAGCGCCGTTCCTCCAGGCTCGCTCTCTCTCTCTTTCTCTCTCTCTCTTTCCCTCTCTCTCTCTCTCTCTCTCTCTCTCTCTCTCTCTTGCTCTTTGAGCATTAAGCTGCTGTGGCACGCCCACCGCGGCCCATTGTGGGCCAAGTTTGGGGAGCGGGGGGGAGGTAGAGGGGGCGCTTGGTATTCCCGGCACAGAGCGCCTCTAAACTTTGGCCTGGGCTGTGTGCGCTAGGAAGCCGGCCCACTGCCACTCCGATTCTCTCCCCTCGCCTTGCCGACTCAATCTCGCACCCTCGCCGCTGCCGCCGTTCCCGCCGCCGTTGCTGCCCCGCCCCCTCCCAGACGGACGGTGCTCCCCATCAGCGTGGAGACATCTTGTTCTCATTACGTTGAAACATGGGGGGGGGGGGACCCGAGCGCCTCCAAACATCTCGACTACTGTACACACATACACGCACGAACGCACACACACACACAAAACCCCCAACTAGCTGTCCTTAACCCAACTAGAGAAAAAAAAAAGTTCCTCGCAACCCGTCGGAGGCATCTCACCTGCTCTTCGCTCAATTCTTCCCTTTCGCAATATTATTCATTTTTTTCTCCTTGTGTTCCCTTTGTGTATGCTTATGCATTTATAGATTTTTGCACACGTTTGATATGTTACATTTGACATGTGCGTGAGAGAGGGGAAGGGGTAGGAGGTGAGGGGGGAGAGTTCACAGGAATCTATCCTGAATTTCTGTAAATATCCTGATTTGCAATTATCATAATAAATACATATGGAAAAAAAATGTATGTTCTCTTTCATATCGGCGGAGGCAGCTGGTTTGTGTCCCAGCTCTTATTAGCAGGCTGCTGTGAGAGAGTGAGAAAGAGGCCTCCCACTGCTGCTGCTGCTTGCTGCTGCTGCACCGCTGGCCGAGTCACCCCTGATGTGATTTATTCCCTCCACACGGGAACCCGACCAGAGTGTTTGCACTGGAGGTCCAGAGGTCTCGAAAGACCGGCCTTCAAGAGAGAGGAGTGGGTGGGTGGGATGGGGGGTGGCATGTTTGCATGCCTTTAAATGAAGAGTTGAGCTTCCAAGTGGTGCAGGTACATTCCAGAGAGAATCTCTCGCGTCCAGCCGGAAAATACTTCCAGTTTGAGTTGGTTCAGAAGGTTAAGTTGCATTTTAAACCTTCAAAATTGAATAATATCTCTTCTGCTCTGGATCCTTGTGCCGTGGGGTGAAGTGAAGTACCAAGTTTGTCCCAACTAGCAATTTTTCTTGTTGGTCAGCCCCCCCTCGCCCTTTTCCCCCAGCTCTTTTATGTTGGTTTTTTGCCCCATAAACTTCACTGCAGAGGAACAAAACCCCCTCCGAGGCCAATTAATCTCCTCTCAGACAGAAAGTGTCGGTGTTAAGAAACAGATGAGTTGAGGTGAAGCGGCTGGTGAGCGACAGAGCAAAGTGCCAATGAAGACGTCGGCAGAGGAGCCTCGTCAAGGGGTGTCGTGTCCCGGAGAACGTCGGCCCCCACGTCATGACGGGTCTGCACACGCTGGAGGGGAGAGCGAGAGAGAGAGAGAGAGAGAGAAAGAGAAAGAGAGAGAGGGAAAGAAAAGAAAAGAAAAGCAAAATCTGTGCAGGTCTTGATCCTCTGGCAAACACGAAAGCGCCGGGATTTGTTGTAAATCCAGTGAAAAACAGTTTTTCTGATTAAAAGTTGGAACCGCAGACAAAGCTACCTTTCAACCATTGAAAAAAAGGACCCTTTGACATCAGTAGGCAAAGTGTTACCACTGGCAGATGTCATCATGAGAACAACCAAGCAACTTTTCTCGAGTGATTTGTTAAATTGCTCAGGTAAATCACTTTTCTTCTTCTCCTTCGTTTTTTTATTTCTGTTTTGTTTTTCAAAAAAAGTGTGAATTCAAGCAGCAGAGTGTTTGATGTGGCCACCTGCGGCCTCCTCCAGAGGTGAACTCCAGCCTCTCTGCCAACATTTCTTCTTTCTGAGGATTTTGTCGCGGCAAGAGGGGCCAAACAACAGCAAGACTGTGTCACTGTTTGGATTCATGTGAAATATTTTGAGCACCAACAAACTTGTTTTATATGTTTTTTGTAGTCAGGGCTTCCGAATTGGGCTAAATGCTGGATGTGGTGTCGGCCCTTCCACGACAAAGAATATATGCATTTGTACGAAGCAGCTACTGCGACAGCTGCTTTTTTTTCATTTTTTCTTTAAGCGTGCGTCTGGTTCTCATCCACCCCCCACCCCCCACTCCCTGGTTAGGATGAATGAGTGAGTTAAAAATGCTGCTGAATCACGTTTGGCTAAAGGGAGGTGGAGGGGGGGTGGGTTCTAGCTTCCTTCCCTTCATTCATCCCAGCCGGCGGGGACCCGGCGCTCCGACAGGTCCCGAGTGACGGAAGGATGGACGGACGGACAGACGGTGCCCGAAGGCAGAGACACACAGCCTGGGGTTTGTTCAGTCCGCTGCCGCTCTGTTTGGTCCCACCGCGGGAGGGGGCAGGGGGGTGGAGGTGGGGGGGCACCAGGGGCCCCCTCTGTCACCTTCCACAGCGCCGCAACAAATCTCCCAATTGTGCCCCCCCACCAGCCCCCTCAGCACTCCCCCAGCGCCCAGCAGAAACAGACCACATGATTCTTATCAGGCCGCCTTTAAAGTAAATATACACCCCGACCATATATTACCATAAATTATCTCAGTATTGGGCTGTTGGTGATTAGAGCTAAATGGTTTATCCGTCAAAACGCCGGCTACCCCGTGTGTGTGTGTGTGTGTGTGTGTGTGTGTGTGTGTCTGCGGGCGTGTGTGGGTCCTTGCCAATATTTATTCTAGTTGCCTTCCAATGAGATCTCTGAGGTCTGGGCGCGATCTCTGTGAGCACAAGCTGGGAGTGATGTCATCCAGCAGTAAGCTCCCTTTAATAGCTGCTTTCTTGAAACGGTGCCATCTCTTCCCGAGAATACTGCCGCTGTGTGTGTGTGTGTGTGTGTGTGTGTGTGTGTGTGTGTGTGTGTGTGTGTGTGTGAGTGTGTGTGTGCGCGCGCGCGCGTTCGTGCGTGTGAGAGAGGCCCTTCTTTATTTTCAACACATGTTAGCACGTGCTATTACCAGGTCAGTCGGCGCCGTTAGGAAAAAATTACCCCGAATCAAGCGAGGTTAAATTAAACTGGCTGGATGTTGGCACGGTTGTTTTTTGGTTGTTATTGTATTTTTGTTTTTTTCTTAAATGTTAATTGATCGTCTGCTGCTTCTTGTCTGCACCGCCATCATTGCCGCCTGTAATTTGCAGCGTTAAGACGACCGTGACACACAAGCGAGCGTTTTTTTTCCCTAAAGAGACGGGTTGTTGACCTCGGTGTGATGTATTCACAGACGCTAATTAACTAAGATGAAAACAAAGGCCAAAGTTTTGGTACGCAACATTTTGGGGGAAACACAGTGACTCAAGTGGAAGTTTTTTTGTGGTTGTCAAGGTCAAACATTGACTTCATTCTCCCTCTCAGTGTAATGAGGCGAGTCCGTAAGAAGCGATTAGCAAGAGAAATTTTACCATTTAGGACGTCAATTTTATGAGACGCATTAAGGACTTTGTTTACGACCAAAGGGAACATGTTAAGATGCTGTTTATGGAAGCATAAACAAATCATTTTAAATTCAACGAAAGGCCACCTCCATTTCTTTTTCCCCTTAATCTTTTGTTGTGTGCTTTATTGTTAGTCATAAAGAGAGTCCAATTATTTTTCAATTTTGGAAACAACAGAAAAATGTAACCTTGAAGTTCACCTAGAAGGCAAATGTTTGGCTGCTGCGTCTGAACGGAGGCTCTCGGCCGTTGCACCTGTTGTTTCATCAAGAGTATTTTTCCAAATGAATGGTGTTTTCAAGTGAGCGGGCAGTCGACCAGAAGCCCTCATGACTCTGACAATTCCTGGAAAAACAAGCGAGCCCATAAATCTTTCAGCTCTCTTGCTCTCGCCGTCCGGAGCTCCGGGGGGTTGTGGGGTGACTCTCTGCGGATAATCTCCAAAGTGTGCGGCTGCAAAGAAAATGATTCAGCGCCAAAATCCACGCTTAAGATGATAATGGCGTTTTGTACTTGTGCGCAAATTCATCTAAGCCTCTTAATTATGAGTTGTACAATCTCGAGGGCCCGCGCCTTCTTAACCGGTGAAGTCACTCGCACCGGGAGATTAGCCGACTGGGAGGCTGGGGCTCGGCACTGACCCGTGATGCGAGGTCTGCCTGGGACGCCTCCACTCGCAACACGGGCTTCAGGAAATCAGACGAAACTCAACACAGTGTAAGCCAAACCAGGTGTGAGGGACGGCAAAACAAAGTGCAGTCCGCCTGCCCGCCTACTCAACACCGCCACCTCCTCGGATGTTAATGAGATTATGGCAGCCGGTCCTCGCGCAAGCGAGCGGGCGGTCGCTAAGAAATGCAGCGAGTACTCGGCGTGCAGGGCGCCGGCAGGAACTCTGCTTCCCTGCCTCTGACAGGTTGACGTGGAGGAGGGCTGACGAGAAACAAACAGCCGCTTGACATTTGTGAGCAGGGCGGACACGGCGAGGGAGGAGCGGCGGTTGGCGGTTGGAGATTCACCTTGACTTCTTGTGGGCTGAGTTTTGGGGTCATTGAGGACATTTTAATAACCAGAGATGTTTTTGTTTCTTTTGATATCTACAAGTGCATGAGGTTCAACCAAAACCTGTCAATCCACAAGTCCTGATTAAATTTGTATTTGTTTAGCCACAGTTTGTATGTACACATCTATATATTTATAGCTTTTAGACTAACTAAGTCCTTGTTGAATCAAAGTGAACAGTCTCATACCAACCAACCTGTTTTCCAATACGTGAGCCTGTCAAGATCAGACTCGTGAGGCGGCGAGTCCTGTCTTGGAGAATCTGGACCTCCGGCTACAGCAGTTCTCCTCACATCCGTCATTTTTACATTTCGAAAGGCAGCCCTGCTTGCGCAGAACTCCTCCTCACTCCTGGGGTGTACCTGATAAAGTGTGGTAGGCTGGGATCCCGTCCGGAATATATACCCGGACCTGACATATGTACTTGTGGAACCTAGAAGAGAGCTCAGTTAGCCTGGGATGATGTTTCACAGGTCTGCGAGTTCACAAATCAAAGTTGGCACACTGAAAAAAGCAGCCATCGATATGAACCACACTTTGATTTGGTTGAAGATCCAACTGGGAGATCCAGATTCCAGCCTGAGTTAGCGACAACAACACTCCAGTGTGTTGCCTCTCGCCACAAGCCCTTCCCAGTGCCGCCAATTCATCAGAGCGGCGTGACACAAGGACTGCAGCCCCCTCAATGTCAAGGCAATCAGGGACTCAATCAGAGCCGCCGAGCACAGTGGGAACCACACTCCCAACACATGTGCACAGGAGTACCCTGAGGGCCCCAAATCTGCAGAACTAATGAGAGAGAATATATGTGCCCCACAAGTATGTGCCCTAGAGAGACTCAGCGGCAGCTCTGGGACCCAGCACCCTTAGAGAGATCCTGAGTGGGGGTGGCGGGAGAGAAGGAAATCAGAGTTTAACCCCTTACTGAGGCAGCGGAGGCCTGGAAACCAGCAAGGACGCAAAACTTTGGGTCCATGAGGCAGATGACAGGAAGGCAGGGATTCGTAGGGTGGGGGGCGCTTACTTCTCCATGGGAAAATTTATGGGTGCCTCATTTGAGTGACACTTCTTAAATAATATTGACGTAAGCCTGGAGAGACACGTGGCCTGATTTGGATAATGGATGTGCTTCTTCTTCTTCTTCTTCTTCTTTTTGAGCCCCCCACCACCCCCGATTTCCTGTAAATTACCATTGAATGGAAAACATTTGGCGGAAGGACAATGCCTAATTGGGAGTTGCAAAGAAAAAAAGAAAGGCAAAACTGTCCCCCTATTGTGCCTTTTTGCAACTTGCTTTGTCCTACTTTTCTCGGGTGGCGAGCGCAATGACGACAATGTCCAAAAAAATTTGAGAGAGAGAAGAATGAACGAAAGAAAGAATAGAGGACAGCGAGCTGCTGATTGGAAGGTTTCGAACCTTGGAGGGGGGGCAGGGGTTTGGTGGTCAGGGTTGGATAATGTACAGTGTGTTGTTCTTAACAAAGTCATCAGGCCGAGTCTTGATGCTCTAATGCCTCTGGTATGCCTCTGCCTGACCCAGAAACAGGGACAAGCATCAGGCTTAATCAGGCAACAAAAATGGCAGCTTGCTCACTGTACACTTATGAATGCGGCTCTTATTATTAGAGGTGGCCCTGGTAGGGGATGGCGGGGGAGTGGGGCGGGGGGCTAGTGGGCGGGAGTCTCTTAAACGGTTCTTTTACCATTAAATTAGAACCGTCTCATGAATAGTCATGAGTCCAACACGTCATTTCTGCTGAACCCTCAGTGATATGAATATTCTGATGAGGCCTGGGCCACAGCCAGTCCCTCCTTCTTCTTCTTCTTCTTCTTCTTCTTCTTCTTCCTCCTCCTCTTCCGCTTTCCCCTCTTCATGAATATTGATGAAGCTTGTCTAACAGCGGTGAACACGTCGCGCGGGCCATTTGGACTCAGTGATCCAGTAGCGGCACCGGCTTAGCCAACCATCTGGAGCGTTTATGGAGCACAATATGCCCGGGTCACCCCCTACGATACCGAAAAAAAGACGAGGAAGCCGACATCTTTAAATTCCTTCATCTTTAAACTGCAGACCTCCGCCAGCCTGCCAGGGGGTTTGTCAGCTGACCGGCCAATCCGTTTACAGTCGAAAATGCGAAGCGAAGCCAATCTCTGAAATGGTCCTCTTCAATATGGGCCTCCTCAATTTGGGTATCCTCTACTTGTCCCATGTCACAAACTGTTTATCGGTTCCTCTGATCCGAAACAGAAGAAGTTCTTGCAACCACCGGTTGGATTTGAGGCCTCTCATAGACTCACTTTTGTTTGGTTCTTTAGCGGTGGAACATGGTGACACACTTCACAGAAGCAGTGATTTTAAAACCCTGTTGTTACAACAGCCGGCAAAATAATCTTCTGGCTGATTTTGTTTGTAACAATTATAGTTGCAAGACTTTTTGTGTTTATCCGTTTGGGGTTGGAGTCCACTACAACCTCAGACTGATCCCGGATGGTCCCCCTCATTGTTGTGATCCTGCCACGGCGGCCCGTTTCCCTCTGATGTGGGGATGTTTGGCCTGTGACTCAACTCCACCTTATCGTCCCAGAATATCTCCAGGATCCACAAGTGTTTTCGGGCGGGGCGCCACCGTCCCGGAGACATGCGACGGTGCAGCCAGAGTGGGATTCCTGCAGTGTGAGTCAGTAGTCGGGAGGCGTCTGAACAACAACAGGAGGCACAAAGCCACTCGGGGATCCACCCGCCGCTTTTCCATGCATCTGAATCAACACATGATGGGCCTGAGAGCTAACCGTCGCATCTTCCATTCGTCTGACTTCCTCTTCAGTGTCATCCCTGCCACGTCGCCAAGTCTGGTTTTGTTTTTTTCTAACCAAAAGGAATGTTGGAGGGAAATATTCTCCCAATTATTAGAGTTTTTAGCTGAGTTTCGCTGCCAATAGTTTTGTTTCTGGTCCCTGGTCGCCGCTCTGCACACTCTGTTCCCTTGTTTAATGCAGATTTGATCTTTAATGAGCCCTGAATGTGCAATCCGGGGGTGGGAAGATGCTTGTGTAAAAAATGTCATCAGTTGATCACAGTTTTTTAACGAGCCACAAAGGCAGCAATGCAGCAATTTAGCGCAGGTTACTTGGGGCCAACAAGCTTCATGTGAGAAGAATTATATGATATCCATTTTGCTATACGTGTGTGTGTGTGTGTGTGTGTGTGTGTGTGTGTGTGTGTGTGTGTGTGTGTCATCTCAAAATTACTTTGGCACATTTAAATCAGCGTTTATAGTTCATAGTTATTCTGCAGTGTTCAGCTGGACTGCTTTCCAACCTCTTTTTACAGATCCTGGCAGAAATATTCATTTTATTAGTTTTAAGGGAAGATGAATTACTATGGTTAGATAGTCAGCACAAGCAAGTTCCTCTTTTCTAACTCGTAAACCTGCACCCCGGAGGCATTGGATAAAAGCAGAAATCGATAAATGAATGGGTGAATAAAAGTCAAGAATTCCCAGTTAAATTTTGTTGCCCGACCCTGCTGGAACTGTTTCAACACCAGCAGGGTGGCTGAGGTGAATGTCTATTGAAGCTGCAGATGCGGAGACTAAATCTGGGATGTAACGTGCATATTTTGATAAGTTGCACTGGAACATTCCACTCATTCTCCAGTATAAATAGATGAAAATGAGCGCCGACGCCCCGCCGATCACTCCTCTCATCAGCCCCCCTCTTCACCCATCTTCTTCTGCAGCTGCGTGGCCTTTCCGCTGCTGCGTCTCGTGCTCGCTTAAGATCACGTCGGTGCTACCGGGCTTCTTTTCACAGCGTTATTTTTTTTCACTGGCCTGAAATGAAATCCGTTGATCTTCTAGAGACTTTTCTCCTCAAAAAATAATGCAAGATCAGCATTAGCTTTTACAAGAGATGGAAAAACCACCCAGACACTTGGCCGAGCAATGCCGTAGTCTGACAGTAATCCAGCATAAGCCGAGGCAGCGCAGTGATGGTTGTTGGAAAGTTTTGTTGCGACGTCGGAGGAGGAGAAAGGTTGGAAGCAATAAACAGCGAAAATGAAGATAATAATAAATGCTCTGTGAAGTGGAGCTGGGTAAAGCTGCGTTTGGCTTTGCTCGATGGGGAAAAACGAGCATCTTAGCTTCCATTACTGGGCAGGCAACAGAAAAATAAGTCAGTTTGAAGAATGAGTTAAAGTCAGACTTTGTCCTAAATTCATCACAATTAATCCATCACTCGTTGGGAGCAAAGAACGTCAACTTTTTGGGGGATCCAGGCCCCAAAATTGTTGGCGCCTCCCACTGGCACTGACTTTTGGACACATCTCAGCCTTGAGTCTTGACCTGACACTGACATTTTTATCTTGTTTTCATAGAAACACGAATACTCTGTGTATCTGAATACGAGCCATTTATAGTGTGTTTGTTGTTGGCTGTCAAGTAACTGCCTTTTTTAATGAAAGTATGTTCTTTAGGCCTGCTGCCGTTTAGTCAATAATTATGTCAACTGCTCTTCTTCTCTGTCTGTTTTTTATATTCGCACCATTTCAGCAACAGCGAGCGTGCCGTCCAGGTCTAATTTGAAGAGGGGAATTACACTCCAGTGAGACAGCAGCTCCTGTTCCACTGCTATTTCAAAATCCTCCCTCCAGGCGACAGGTAACGCCTCCCGTCACACACACACACACACACACACACACACACACACACATACACACACTGTAAAGAGGCAGAGATAAAAAAAAAAAAAAAAAGCAGTTTTGATGGATGATTCCTCACCACTCCCACTTCTGGAACAAATTAGACCTGCTCCTGATGCACCACAAATCAGAGCTCACCGCACTCTGTCAGAGCGCACGACTTCAACTTCCCGACCGCGTGTTTTTCGCTTTAATTAAGCGTGTGTCACGTTGCCGAACCCTCGGGGGTGGCTCGATTCATTAGCATTCCTGGGCTTTTGTGGCTGGGCGGAGGGGTTACAAATGGCCGACAACATGATAAAACGGCTCCTGCGTGTCACCTGGCAGCGCCACAAAATCTCCCAGATAATTGAGAAACCCTTGGCTAAATTCCCCTTCGGCCGCCTGCTGTTTTCACAAACACCTCTGGAATTTCCTCGAAGAATGCCCGAGACTTAGCGGACACTCTTTGTTTTGTCATCCCACCTGTTTTTATGAGACTGTCACTAACCGCAGCTAACAGCAGCTGTTGCGCTGGGGGCTGCAATGGCCCCCCACGGCCACAAGATGGCCTCCAGGAAAACACAACTTGTTTACCAACATTTTCATTCTCTCTCCAAATATTTAATGCTTCCTAATTTTTGAGCCTGTCATTTATTTATTTTTTATCAAGAGCTGTAGTTCATCAAGGTTAGGAGGTTCTTTTATGCTTTTCTTTGATTAATTTGATTCATCTTAATTATAAACTTTAGCTAGCAAGCATACAGAATACTCCAGTTAACAGAATCAAAAAAATCAAAAATTTTCTTGAACAATTCTTCTTGCCAGCTTTTTGTCATTCTCATCATTAGTTTAGGTGGTTATTTATTTATTTTTTGCGTTAAACTTTGTTTCGTCTTTGCTGAGGTATCAAGGCTTGCTAGCCCGTTGCTTATGCTGATGATCTGAGTCTGGCTGCTCGTTAAGGTTACACTTGCACCCCCACGTCAAGCTAAATGTATTCAGTTCAACATTTTCTCCAAATCGTTGTCCACATGCTAATTTGTCAAAAAGTTTTTACTTCCGCAATATTAATTATGTATATTAGCATGCTAATCTTTGCTAAATCACGCAATGGTTTAGGGGAAGTTCTAATGTCATTGTAATGTTCTTTTATGTTCATTATTATGAAAATGCAATTTAGATATTTTAATCAAATAAACACTGCATTTTTTTCAAGATCCCAGAGAAGAGGTTTCTGCACAAACACATTTTGACCTCTAAGGACTGTCACTGCTGTCGTCGAATCCCCACATAAAACATTGCCACGTGTAAGTAGATTGTTTCATTTTTCTTCTCTTGGCTCCTGCCCTCCATTTGTAATTTTTCTATTTCCTTTTATTCATTAGATGTCAGCGCAAAAGCAATTTCAGTCAAACGATCTCAACCTTTCATAACAATGCATATCACCAGACACACAACCCCACACATTTTAGGGCTAGTTCTTGTGCCCTCCATCTTCTAGACTAGCTAATATTCATACAGTACATGTTGTCAGGCAGGAAACCAACTCAGTCAACTCGTTTCTCTCTCGGTGCTGATTGCCGACGCTGCAGCAGCCCTCGAACCCGTCTCCCCTCCTGAAGAGTGCGAGCCCAGCAGGTCAAACACTTGACCCCTGAAGTCCTGCTGAGATTTGCTTAGGTATAATTAGGCCTTTTAAGAGTCTTTGTGTGGCTGAATGGGCACACAGAGAGCTCTATAGACCGGTCTGTTCTGACCCCCAGCCCCAAGGAAACAACCTCACCAGTCATCACCAGAGTTTACATAAAGACTTTCCATGTGCGTTTGGAAGAATTATCCACTGCCACAGTGGATAATTTACGGAAACAGCAACATTTAAAATGTACTCATTTTTTCTCCCCGCAGGTTAGTTTAGCCCTAACTCTCAAATCCTCAACGTCCTGGTATTTTCTGATGCTTTAACGATGGCACGATATTGTATATCAGAGTTAGCTGGCAGACAACTGGAAACCCCCCCCCACCCCCTTGCAAATGAGGCGTTGAGGTTCTTAAGTGATTAGAAGCTACAACAGCGGGGCTTTGTGGAGTTCCATCATTAGGGTAACCAACACAGGTTTCATGTGTTCTTTTGTGTTTGTTTTGATGTGCTTTGAGTTTTTGAAGCATCAAACATATAATTGTTCGACCTCAGCGGGACCCACCCAGTGCTACAGGCAATGAGCCCAGCGATCCTTAACTTGCCCCGTGACGACAATAACAACAAAACAAACAAACACGTGGGATTTGTAATAAGAAATTTATTCTTTGACAATTACAAAGAAAAGAATATTTCAAAAGCATGTTTGTATGTTACATCAGCTGTACAGGGATCAGATGGTGTGTGTTTTTACTCTAAATGACTCTGTATCAAGAGCTAACAAAAAAGGAAAGAAGAAAGAAAAACTAGGAATATTTATTTAATTTGATGAAAATAAAAATAGGAAATATTCCATGTCTAGTTACAAAATAGAAAAGAGATTAAGCAGATAATGGACTGATATTATACCCTGATACAGTGTTTAGGCCTCTTAACCGTCACAAAGTAATTTACATCAACAAAACCTGACGACAAACTGCCGTCTCTCAACAGCTAAAACCTTGTGGCCTCTTTGGTTCCATTATTAGGTATAACACATTTGAACAGAGCTCAATTTTGTTGTAACTTTTTTTTTCTTATTATAAAAATAACTTTTCTTTCAATGGCAGTTTATTATCGTCATCGTCATCATTATTATCATTATTATTATTCTTAATCATTACTAGTCATCCGTCTCCTCAGTGCAAATAATCTAACGACAGTTCACTCAAGAAGAACACGTCCAGGTTGGCCGTCGGGCGGGTGGGAGGCAGGAAGCCGCAAGTCTTTCTCTTAAAGGTGTGTACTTGTTGGCGATCAGGGTGGGATGTGACTGACCAATGCGCTAACCGATAACAGGAACATTAATCGCCAAAAAGAACAACAAAAAAAAACAACAAAGTGGGCGTCAGCGTGACTTGAAACTGTGTCTGGAAGTGTGTTTCGGTGTCGAGTGGAGCCGTGGAGAAAAAAAACCCCGCCGGGACTCCTTCATTCACTCTTTGCACTACATGTGGGTCATATTTAGCCCCCAGTTAGCCGCTCTTTAATGCGTTTCGAGGCTCCGCTTGATGATTGAGTGCAGGCACTGAGACTAAATCAGCTGTCTTTTGTCCGTAACTGAATTAGACTTCCTTCCTATTATTTACCAGGTGACACATTTTTCAAATGTCTGTCTGTCCGTCTGTCTGTCTGTTTCCCTCCCTCTCTTCCCCCTCACCAAAAGTCCAACCTGCGGCTGCTTGCCATGCTCTCATTTCAAGTATTGTTAAGAGTTTCTGTGGAGAGCTCAGGCCCCTGCTCCCCTGGTGTGTGGGTCAGTAAATACTATACATTGCATAGCTCATGCGGCACTTATCTCTTGTCAAAGGACTCTTGGGCAAATTGGTGCACCTCACAGGGCTCGATAAAGGCATTTTTAAAAAAAATCTGCAAGTGCTACCAAAGCATGCGCCAACGGCGGCAACGCACTGTTGATAGTCAGCAAATGTAATGGCAACTTTTCCGCTTTAACTGCCTGAATTTCCGATAGGTGAAACTCTTGTTTAAATACTTCAATGGGATCTCTCGGTATACCGCTCAAACAAGATGCCGAGAAAGTTGAGAAACTGTTAGAACTAGGGCCCTTATTTTATTGTTATGTCAGTATATCCTTATACAGTCTCGTTTACATGATTTTAAAAGAAGCTTTGTTTCATCATCTTCATGAATCCAAACCTTAACGGTTGGGGGTTGTCGAACTGACTGAACTTCAGAGAAACGAGTCAAACCCGAAACATCCTCGACCTCCAGAGCTCTTGGTAGGGATCCCAGATGAATGAATGGCATCTCAGTTTTTGCTTCAAGTACCTTTTCCAACTTTAGAAACATGATACCATGATTCAAGATAATGGACATGCTTTAGAGCGGTGAAATCTTTTTTTTCTTTTTTCTTTAAATCATCTCTGTTTCCATCTACTTGTGGAATGCGTCCAAATGTCTTGATCTGCCTGAGGCCGACTTCACTTGCTCCTCTCTAAGATGTAGTGTAAATGATGACTCCTGGCTGCAAGTGCTGTATGTTGGTAGTGTCTTAACATTGTCAATGCTGTCACGCGCGCACACACACACACACACACATACACGCACACACACGCTGCTCGTGAAAGAGGCATGGTTGAATCACAGCCATTATGTGACTCAATGTAAGGCTCCCTATACCTCCGCTGGAGAAGACAGAGTTTTTCCTGTTCAAGGTTCAGTTGACTTGTCAAGATTCCCAAAAGTAGAAACCAAGAGGAAAACGAATGGTACCCACTACTAATCTGGCAAAGGCTTCAAAAAGGCTAAATTGCATGCTGAATTTCTTGGACAGCTGAACAGAGCAGATATCCGACTTTTTTCTAAAGAGAAAAATATGATGTTGATTTGTGTTTAAAAATGTATGATCAAAGATTTGAAAATGAACTCTTTTTCTTTTGTCCCTTTAAAGGAAACAAAACAGTTTCTAGAAAGAAACTTTCTTTCACCAGAGAATATAATGAAATATATCAACAAATATAAATAATATATACAAGTTTTGTGCAGGCATACATGAGTGTGTGTAGATATGTGTGTGCACGTATGTTCTTCTCCATTTGTCCATAAATATTTTTGCTTCTATACTCTTTCGCTGTTGTGGTAATAATTGTAAATCAGTTACTTTTCGCAGTTCCACCTTAAATAATTGACGCGAAAGACGCACCCCTAGGCACAGCCGCACTCGTCCACGATCATGTTGGGAACGTCCCGCTTGACAATGTTGTACTCGTCATCAAAGTAGAGCATGGACATGGTGCTGAGCTTGGTGGGGATGCAGCAGGAGTTCATGGAGCCCGGGCTCATCCCCCGCAGGCGGTACTGGTTCACCACGGCCGTGTGGAAGGAGGAGGCGGAGCCCGGCACGCCTGCCATGTAGGCCGGGCAGGTGCCCTCGCAGTAGTTCCCAAAGTAGCCCGACGGCGCGATGATCCAGTCGTTCCAGCCGATGAGCCGGAAGTCAATGTAAAACTGCTGTCGGCAGCACAGGTTGCTGCTGCCGTCGCACTCCAGCCCCCTCTTGCGGATACGGTGCTTGCTCTCGGCCTGCTGCGCCTGCACCACCAGAAAGGGCCGGTGGGACTCGTCGTTGTGGCTGAGCAGGATGGGCACGACGCCCTCGGCCTCGCAGCCCTCGCACCGCACGTCCAGGTTCTGCCGCCGGTCGCCCTTCTCAAACACCAGCTGCACGGCCTCGGTCAGCACAAAGGTGTGCCAGCTGCTGCGCTTCAGCTCCACCCGCTTCTCCACCAGGTTCCACTTGCTGCCCAGGCCGGGCTCCTGGTAGTACACTTTGACCGTCACCTTCCGCCGGGAACGGACCTCCAGGGGCGACGGCAGCAGCTTGAAGTAGAGCCAGAGCGTGGCCTGGGTGGCATACAGGTTCTGGTTCCCCTCGTTGGAGATCAGGAAGAAGAGGCTGGATTTGGACGTCACCATGTCATCTGAGGAGCACAAGCACACCGGAGGGTTTGTTTGTTTAGCGTGCAACACAAGAGGAGCAAGCAGAAAATGGACGATCATCTAAATTGGCAATTTAATCAAGTGGGATCTTCCTGATGGAAGGTGGAGCGGCATTTAAGGGGATTGAGCTCCGTGAAGGATGCTGGAATTTGAGACCAGATTAAAGTGAGACAACGGTCCTGAGCCTCGCTTCAGTTCAGGGTGGCAGCACATATCCTGCAGACTGTGACAGGAAGGCGCTGGGCGCAGGGCCACTTGGCCTTGCACTCCAAATATAAGACAGAGGAAAGGGGGCTTAAGAGAGCAGCGCACAATGGTTCAAAGGCTTCGCAGTGAATGCCGCCTGAAAATTAGATCTTATGGAGCCTAACTGTCCCCACAATGAGGCCCGAGGGCTCAACGCAGGGCCAGCCAGCACGGGAGAGATGAAGCGGCACACAGGAAGAATGAAGACACAAGGAAAAACATTTACATGACATTAGCCGGTTCTCAGAAGCCGCGGCCGCTCCGGCAGCGGACTGCAAATGGTCAGGGGCTTTTTTATTCCAGGACCATCAGTTCAATTGTGGAACAATTAAAAGGTTTGGAAGCAAGGCCACCGAGGGATTGGAGGGCTTTTAGGAAGCCAGCAAAGGGAAAAAAGAAATCACACTCATTATTCAGCGTCCCGCAATGTCTCTATAAAGAAACAAGCCGGAGAGGTTTTGTTTTTTTTTCAACAGATTTTACCTCCCGTTACCTCTCCAACTTCTCCACATCTGATGCACACCACAAGACTTGGACCAAAGCAGCTGCTCCCTAAGGATTTCCACGTCTTGTATTAATTTACTGTTCGTGAGGGTTTAATTTTGGCCCCTTCAGCAAGCACGTGTTGTCTTTGAGGATGGATATAGCTTCTGATCTCGGGCAAAGCCATTTAAATATTTTCAGATAATTGATGGTGCGGCAGGACTTTGCAGAGCCAGCCGCTAGTAGCAACAGCCGCTTTGATATGCTGCGTTTTAAATTTAGCTTCTTTATCTTGACATACTTAGAGAGCTTTTTAGTGGCTGTCACCGTGATTTTATTTTAAAACCTCCCAAACGGTGGACCTGCTTCTGTATCTGATGGCCAACGAGAGGAGAGGGGCGGTGACCGCCGAGGTGCTGACTGACAGCTGTCAGGCGAAGAAGATGAGTGCCGTTCATCAGCCCTTGAACCTCTGACTCTGGGAGAAACCGACCCGGAGAAATGAAGTCAGTTGGTGCGAAATCGGAGCGTGAAAGGACACAAAGTCCAGCAGGTGAACCTGAGCTTTTCCGGGTGCACAGTTGCAAAGCAGAACACGTCCCGCGCACCTGAGGGACTTTTTTTTCTTCTCTTTTTTTTGTACCAAGAAAAGACCAAGTCAACATCATAAGAGGTTCGCAAAATGACTCCGGGCTACGCCGCTGCTGTGTTATACATATCAAAGAAAAAAATATCAAAGATGATTCAAGGATTTCAGAGGAGTCGACCTTGTTGCCAGTCATCAAAGCAAACGCTGTGCTTTTTTGGCATGCCCAGACACGCATTAGTCCATCCATCACAAGACGAGGTAATCTCCGAGTCATTACTCAGCAGCTTGGATGTTAGATCACACGCGGCTGCGCAGTGGGCGCGCACAACCTGAGTTGTCGCCGTAAGCTGGCGGGAGATAAAAGTCAAAAAACAATAAAGAGACGTAGCTACAAATCGAGGGATGAAAGGGTTGCATTGAGTCACGGCTGCGGATCAGATGGTACGTTTGTCAAAACATTTTCTGTCCGCCCGCTGAGAGTCAACTTGCTTGTGTATCACAGACTTCGCTCAGGGTTCATTTGTCTCAGACAACCGGTTGCATTGTCTGAGATGGTAATGAGTGCTCAGACAGCACCGAGACTGGGTGCATGGTGTTCTGGGCCTTCGTCTGGTATGAATGCAGGGTCATGATGGACACGGTGCAGTTACGGAAACTCAACACAAAAAGGACTGCAGCTGGTCTAAGTGGCCCTCACATTACCAGGGTGTAAATATTTAGATTTCAATTTTTTCCGGGGGTTTGGTGGGAAATACCAGAGGGAAACATGAACCCAAATGGATCTCAAGGACTTGTGCAAGCAATCGGGAGTTACCTTCATTAGTTGGAATCCAAATTTGGATTTTTTTTTTTTTTTTTTTTTTTTTAACCTCCCCTTCCTGTGACGCCAGCTGGAGTTCTATTAATTTAGGAAAGCTCAAGTTCTGATTTTATCTTGCGGAATTAAAGTGTGACTTGACACAAACCCATAGTGGAAAGATTTTCACAGGTGCGCGTGCAGACTGTTTTGCTTTGAGATTGCGGAGTAAGGTAGTGTTTATCTTGAACATATGGGAAAACTTCAATGCTTAGGAGACACTTAAAAGCAAGTTTATGCTCTGCATTTGGAAGATACTTTTTGCATTTTTTTGGCATCCAGAAATGTGAATGAAAGTCTGATCCTCCCATGGGCTACATGGACAGTCCTGTCTCTTTCTGTCTCTTAACTTTCTGAGGCAATCACAAGTCTCGGGAGCTGTTTTTCCTAAAAAAAAAAAATACCCCCAAAGTGCGGCACACAAACCTTCACTGTGATGTAACAAACCACTACCACCGTGCACTCAATCACACTGCTATTTTCATACAAAGACGACCCCCACACACTGGGAATTCTATTGGGGGGTGCCGGGCTCTGGGGTTCGGCCCCGTCAATCTGCATTCAGGCTGCGCAACGGCCGACACAAAAAAGCCTCTGACCTTGTACTGTGGAGACTGCTTTACAACGCCATGCATGTCGCACAAACACACATCTTGCATGTGTACAACGCAGACGCCCCGTCAACGCGCACACAGTTCAGAAAGCGTCAATAACACGTACAAAGGCGCACATGAAGACATGACAGAGGCACAATGGCTGGAGTGCCGCAACACAAACGGCGACGGACGGCGCCCACAGAACGGCAGAGTTTTGGGTGAGCAGATGTGTGTTGCAGTCAGGGGAGGGGGGGGACACACGTGGGTGCAGCAGCAGGTGGCACTGTAGATCACACCCAGCAGAAGATGATAAATGAACCTGAATGCAGCTTGAGGGCGTGATGCCAGAAGTGGTTGACGGACAACGTTTTTTTTTTCCTCAAAGCGCAAAAAAAAACTGAAGAGGCCACCTCGAGATATGATCAGTTCAAGCTTTAACCTCCGAGCTACATCCAAGTCTTTGCATTCTCCTGGAAAAATGTCCCCCCATTTTTCAAAGAAAATGTGCAAATGTTGACGGAGGCTTGATGCAAGCTAACAGGAGAGTTCACCCCTGCAAGAGCCGGGACAAAAACAGAAAGTGCACTTGATGACAGCCAAACCTGGGCTTACGGGGCAGCGTGCACGGCAGGACAAAGTCCAACTCCAGGTGTGAAGCCTCCACCAAAAAGAACTAAAAACTAAACAACTGCAACATGAAGTCTCTGTGCTCTGACTTTGGCGGGATTTTCTTGTAGCCCCTGTGTCAACATCTGTTCAACATCAGCATGTTTCCTGGTTTGCACTTCAGTGGGTATCTGAAGACATATGCAGCACACACGCATGCACGCACGCACGCACACACACACACACACACACACACACACACACACACACACACACACACAGTAATAGAAAGCAGTGCCACTGAGCTGCTCTGCTGCATCTGTTTACATTTTCAGTTGAACCCTCAATTTGTTTGAATTCAAAATGGATTTACCTGTTTCCTTTTCATTGGTAAAAATAAAAAAAATAAAAAAAATAAATTAAATAAATAAATAAATACTTTTCTTTAGAAGTACTTGAAATTGCAGTGGGCGGACTTGTTCTGGATATTTGTTTGATTTTTTTTTTTTTTTCCCCCACTGAACTTTTAAGTGTCCAATGTCTAAAATGTACTGTCCTTTCATTTAAAGAACTTTAGCAAAAAAAAAATAATAATAAAAACCCGCGAGCCTCCATCACGCACCTTTCTCCGCAAAGCTGATGATCTCCGAGCTCTCCTCCAGCACGTCGTTGCTCATCGGGTGCCCGTCCAGGTTGGGGATCTCCACGCGGCCGTCCTCGCGCAGCTTGCCGGCGTGTAGCTTCCGCAGCGCCGTCACCATGGCCGCCCGGGAGACCGGGTGCGTGATGTTGGGTCTGCTCCGCATCTGCAGCCGGCTCAGGATGTGCAGCTTCACCGCCTCCAGGAAGTCCACGTTGAGCCGGCCCGACTCGGGGTCCTCCGGCTGCGCCACGCCGCAGGACGCGCAGGTATCCCGGGGCGCCGTGCGCGCCTCGGCCTCGCTCGGGGGCGCGGCGGTGCAGCGGATGGAGAGCACGCAAGCCACGAACAGTGCTAAACGCAACAGACAACTACTCATTTTCTGTCTAAGGGGGAGTAAAATAGCTGATTTTGCCCTCTTTTCTCATGAAAGAAAGTACGGAAAGCCGCAGAGAAGCCCCTTCTCAGTCCCGAGCTGTCTCCATGCGTAACGACGCTCCGCTCCGCTCGGCTCTGACGCTCTCAGTCAGTCAGTGTTTGCAACAAAAAAAAATTCCAACTCACTCACACATGCGTGTGCAGGAAATTACATCGTTTACATGGAAGTCTTTGTTGACCTCTAAGTCTCAGCTTGGTTCTAAAGCAGCTTGCAGAGTTCTCTTTATTCCGTTTTTTTGTTTGTTTTTGTTTTTCTTGTCTTCTTCTTTTTTTTTTATATTGGAAAGACTTCACGCAAACAGAATCAGCTCCGTGCGACGCATCAGGCAACGCGATGACATGATGTCACGGATCAGCATCAGTCCGGCTTTTACTCCGCGGTGCGCGAGGGACGACTGGCTCCGCGTCCACGTCGAGCATGTTCACACGTCAGTCCGAGATGCTTTGGCTTCCGAGCGCGCACAAAGTCCGTCACCATCTTCGCCGCAGTCTTCTTCTTCTTTTTCTTCTTCTCCTTCTTCGCACCTTACAAGGATTCCCGGCGTTCTTGGCAGTGACTCCCGGTGTGGTGCTGCCGGAGTGCCGGTGCGCAATTAAGAAGGTGATGAGGAGGAGGAGGCACCCGAAGAGTAGGAGGAGGAGAGCAGCAGGAGGAGGAGGAGGGGGAGGAGGAGGAGGAGGAGGGAGGAGGGAGGAGGTGTGCCAGGGAGCGCACCGACGAGCGTTTCCATTCTGGCGTGCGAGACTCAGGGAGTCACACGCAATGAAAACTTTTTTTATATATATGTACGGGGAGGAGTTGTGTGAGGGGGAAGATGGGAGGGAGGGGTGGGGGTGTGGTGGGGGGGGTGGGGGGGTGTCGAAATGGGGTGGGCGTGGCCAATAAGAGGGGAGGGTGTGGGGTGGAGGCGGGGCGGTGACCGTCTTTGCTCCCTGAGGAGAAATCACGGAATTACTCCTGAAGGACTGCGCTGCACTGCACTGCACTGCACATCACATCACAGTTCAGCTGCACTTGAGCTCTTACACGACCAGTCTGAACATTTTGAGGTAAAAGAAGGAATGTAACTGTGCAAAAAAAAAATATATATATATGATACTAATTAAACATTTTATATTGAAAAAAGATCAAGTCATAAAAATCCAGAGAAAGCAGGTATTTTTATGGCTTTGAACTGCAGTAAAATCCAGGGACACCATCAACATCTTTTTACCTGCCTGGACCTGTTTATCAGAAGTCTTTCCTCCCTGTGCTCTCCTCAGCCAAGCCAGGTCATCAGAGGTGGAGAAACATGAAGCATTCCTTTTGGGGGAGGGGGAAAGATTCCCAGCTCGACTTTGGGTCTGTTTCTGGTCTTCTCGCCTGGCACCATGGGAGGAAATGAACCAGATGGGTGAATTTGGAGTCTGGATATTTCCGCCAGACTCTCGAGCTTCTGAAACTTTCCCATCAGACGACTAATTAGAAACACTGTCTCCTCTGAACTTCACTGAGGTCTGAGTATGCAAATTGGACCGAGCCTGTCTAGTCAAATCGGGGCGAGATGCCTCCAGCAGCTCGGGAAGACGAGCAGCATCCCGGGAGGACGACACGGGAGGATGTGCGGACGCCGACATTTGTTAGTGAAAGCTCTAAAAAACAAATGAGCCCATGGCAACATGAGCCATCCAGCAGCGGCAACAGCGGCAGCAGCTGTAGTCAGAGGCAGAGTCGGGGTTGACCTCTGACCTCCACGAAAAGGAAAACTCAGGTTGACTCTGTGTTCCTCCTGGTCTGGAGCATTTTTGTAAAGGAGAGGGGGGAAACAGCAAAAATCCCTTGACTTTTCCCTGAAATTATTCTGATCTAACGTGTTGTTTTGTCGAGATTCAGTGCATTTAAATTTTGTCCAATTGCCAGCGATCAGATACAAGACTAAATATGTCCACTTCAATTTGCTAGAAACGGTCAAGAAGACACGACGCGTTTTTTTTCCACGCTCGAACTCCAAATAAACTCAGCGGGGAGTTGACATATGAAAGAGCAGGCTCACAAGTGTGGAGGCTGGGAGCTGTCACAGACCCCATCGCTGTGTAGTGTTATAGTGACATCTTTCGATCAAAGTCAGGAACTACAAGCCGGTACTCCAGATGCTAAACATGAATTAACTTAAATTTTGAGAATGTGGCAGCATCTCATAAATAACTTAAATGGTTTTTATGTTTTACGTATTTGTTGATCACAAATTAGCACTAAATAAATATACATATAGGAACTAAATATGTACATAATTTATTACAAATAGATACATATATTTATTTCTGCCTACGAGTGCAAAGTTGTTAGTTTTGTTGTTGTTTTTTAAATGACGAGACCGTCTGTATTGACAGATAGGACTTCGAAGAACCTCCGTGACGTCACATCCTGTTAACGTTATCTCTGGATTCCCCGAGAGGAGCAAACAAGTAAGATGTCTCACTCGGTCATGGTTTTGGAATGTCTTTAATGAAGACGACTTATATGTTTAGGGAGTGCTTACTCATGGAGCGTCAAAAATATACAATTTGCATTTCCCTCACGAGCCCACATCGGCTGATTTTGGGCCCTGGATTACTATTAGAATGCTTAACCGTCCAAGTCAATGCGAGTGAGTGATCCCTCTGTCTGAGCATGTGCGATCTTTGAAGGAATCCTCGGACAAGGTGGGGCAGCCAGCGACTCAACTTGGGGGAAAGTTCGACTGTGTGTCGGTGTATGGCGAATTTCTTCGCGGGGGAATAGTGGAACACGTTAGCAGGTGAGCAGAGCGACTGCTTCCGCGATGCTGGCGCTAGCCGGTACCTCTAGCCGCTGTGCCGTAAAGCGTTTCTGTGGGAGCAGGGCTGTCGTTTTTATCGCTCTAGGAAGCCGAGAATCGCAGCCTTCTTTGCTATCCACAGCTGGCTTTGCTAGCGCTTCCCGTTTTGAGCGACACTTCCGGGAAGCCAATCAGCGCCGCGGCGGGGCAGTTCCGCTTTTGCCAGCAGCCAATCGCAGGCCGTGTCTCCGCTTGGAGCGTGGTGGGAGGGGGGCGAAGTGGCTGTGAAGTGTCATGTAGGAACTCGTTCACAGCTGTCAGCTGCTTAATACGGGCCAGGAAGCTGCAGCCGTGTGTGTTGACAGGATGAAATATAGTTCCTCTTCTCCACCCATTTCGCGTTGTGTTTGTACAGCTGATGTTTATTCAAAGTTCTGTCCTCCCTCACCGTTCGTCCCGGTTAAAACTCAAAAACATGTTGGAACTTCCTCACTGTCCCACCCTCATGTCGGTGTCCTTGCCCGTTAGCAGCCCGCATTGGAGGCGAGCGGGAGGTTACCAACAAGTGGGTGTACTCTTTTTCTTTCTCTCTCCAGGCCCAGCAGTGTATTTACAGTCACTCTTTATCTGAGGGCCCTTCCTCTGACCACTCGTCTCCAGTAGGCCCTCAGTGATCTCACAGCCTGTTGGCAGGAGCTTATCTTCCTGGGTTCACATCTATTTTCTGACCCTCCGGACAAAAATATTCACGTCTCAAGTGATCACCGTTGTTTGAAAGTGCCCACTGACTGATGGGCCTAAACATGAATGTATGTGTCTCTCTTACCCCCACACCCCCCACACCCCCTCCCTGCAGGCCACAGTCATGGCCTCGGGTAAGAACAAGAACCAGACGTCTCTGGTTCTCCACAAGGTGATCATGGTGGGCAGCGGCGGCGTGGGCAAGTCGGCCCTCACCCTGCAGTTCATGTACGACGAGGTGAGACCTGCAGCACTACGTTTCCCATAAAATCCCCCCACCTCTCCTCCTGGGCCATTCTTTCCCTCTCTGCTGCTCGCCGTCACGTCCCTGATCCTCCTGCGCGGTCCTCCCCCTCGCAGTTCGTGGAGGACTACGAGCCCACCAAGGCCGACAGCTACAGGAAGAAGGTGGTGCTGGACGGCGAGGACGTCCAGATTGACATCCTGGACACGGCGGGCCAGGAGGACTACGCCGCCATCAGGGACAACTACTTCCGCAGCGGCGAGGGCTTCCTGCTGGTCTTCTCCATCACCGAGCACGAGTCCTTCACCGCCACGTCCGAGTTCAGGTGTGTGTGTGTGTGACGACAACCACAGTGACTGCCTGAATATCCATGAAGACCCAGCCTCTAGTGGTTGCAGTGGGAAGGACATGTTAAAGTTATAATTTTAGCGGATCAGAGGGCGGCTATCAGAGATGGTCGAGTGCAGGTGTGTCAAACTTGGACAAAGTCGAGGGCCAACATTGATATTTATTGAAGAGATCCTCCTCCAGATACAACAGTGAACCTTTTTATATACACCCAAACAAGTTTTTCATCAACACAGAACATGGAATGAGCAAGGCTCAACACTATACAATAAATAACTTCATATTGCACACATGCAAAATTGAATTTCCAATTGAAAAAAACTCAACAAAATCAATAATTTGCAGCCTTCTGATTTAAATTTCAACAGTAATATTTTTCCATGGGCTAATAATACATTTAAAAATTAAATAACAACAATAAACCAATTAAGTTATAATAATACCCTTCAGTAAACGTTCTATCCGAAGTGACGTGCCAAAACACCAGCAGAGCATTCTGGGATTTGCAGTTTGCTTAGATTAGCAGTACATGTGCTGTATAATACCAGTGGCCCAGCAGCTCTCGCAGCGATTTTGTATTGCCTCGCGGGCCAAATATAATTACACTGCCGGCCAAATTAGGGCCACGGGCCAGAGTTTGACACCTATGCTCTAGTGGGAAATCTCTATTCCCCCCCCCCCCCAGGGAGCAGATCCTGCGGGTAAAGGAGGAAGAGGCCATCCCTCTGCTGCTGGTGGGCAACAAATCGGACCTGGAGGAGCGGCGGCAGGTGTCGGCGGACGAGGCGGCGCAGAAGGCCGGCGAGTGGGGGGTCCAGTACGTGGAGACGTCGGCCAAGACCAGGGCCAACGTGGACAAGGTGCGTGCGCCCCCACCTCACTTCCTGTTTTGGGAAATCCACTTCGATACTGACATCAATGACCCAGTTAAAGCGAAATCACAACACATTTTGACTCGTAATGAAGAATTCCTGGAGTTACCTGCTTTTCAAATTAAGAGTCGAGACCAGGCCTGGGCAAACTACAGCCCATTGAGCTTTTTAATCCGGCCCGCCGAACTTGAAGAAATTATATTTGGTGCTTTAAGAGTCATTTCAATAAGGAGCTAAATACCGTGGGGCTTCAAAGACACTGATTTTGTTGGAACTTTATTTTCAATCGAGATTAAAGCAAATGTTTTCTACACATCCCATGAAATAGTTTTTCTCCCATGAGGTGGGTCACCAAAACACTCCGTCCATCTACTCCTGCTCCTCTGTCAATTTATAGACCCCACTGTGGCCCACTAGTCAAAAGGTTGCCCACCCCTGGTGTAGACTGACTTAAAGAGAATGATCGATACACAGTTTGCTTGTTTTGGCCTTTATTGTTTGAATTTTCTGCCCATTATTCCTCCATGCTTCTAACCTCTGACTGCTGGTCTCTCCTCGGGGTTTCGGGGGTGGGCGGGCTCATGTCTGCCTGCAGGTCTTCTTCGACCTCATGCGTGAGGTGTGCAAGAAGAAGATGGCCGAGAGCAAAGACAAAAACGGGCCGAGCGGCAAGAAGAAGAAGAAGCGCTGCTGCATCCTCTAACGGCCGACGAACCAAACGCTCAAGGAAGAAAAAAGTCTAAAAAACAAAAAAATAAGCGAAGAAACAAACAACAACAACAGCTGGCTGGGTCGGTGGGTCGGGACCGAACCGAACCAGTCAGGCAGCCACGTCACACTGCTGCACACTAACAGTCCAAACACTCTCTGTTGATCAGCTGACAGGAAGAACAGCTGATGAAACAATTCCTTCACCTGCACGTTTATCGTTTTTGGGGGCATTCATTTTTTGTTTTTTTGTTGTTTTTTTTTTTATAGCATCACACACACTCACGTAATATATACATTTTTGTTTTTTTTCTCCATGTTTGACGACAACATTTAAAACAATCAAACTGTTTGACTTCCCACTTCCACTGTGTGTGTTTTCCGTTGTCATTTCTGTACTTTTTTCCCCCCTGGTTTCGCTTCCTCTTTATGTCCAGAGTGCGTGACGTCCGACATCCTCCTCGTGGCCAAAAGTATCAGGACACCTCGCCTTCAACCTCACTTTCTTTGTTCCCCATCCGAAGTTGCTGCAACCTTTATTACTATTATTATTTCTGTTGTTTTTGTCACGTTAGCGCTTGTGAAGAGTGTTTTCCGGGTCAGTCTAGGAAGAACCAAGCTCCTGGTTGTTGCGGTGCTCCACTTGCAGGTTTATAGGCCAGGTGGTGATGAGTGGACGATAGCCACGGGCGGGGCCGAGGAAACCAGAACTTTTCAAAGTGCTGCTGCCTCTAGTATCACATAACCACCACGTCCCATCCACTTAGTGTTTCAGCTTTTGTGTTTAGTTTTTATTCTTTTATATACTTCCCTTTTTTTTTGTTTTTGGTTAATGTTACAAACGTCTCAACCGCCTTGAGGTGGTCGGCGTGTTTTGGTGCCTTACGCTTCCATTTCATTCCTGATGTTGAGTTCCTGTTCTTCCTCCTCCTCTTCCTCCCTGCTGTCCAACCCTCCGACGGACAGCGGGAACCTGCAGCCCCCCACATCTGGAAGGGAACCTGCTATTTAAAGTCACCCGCGTACCTGTGTATTTATGATGACGCCTGGGAAGCCTGTGATAGTGGCCACCAGTGGCAAACTTAATCATTTGATAATAAAAGACATGTCGATCACAAGACGCCTTGCTGTTTTTTTTGTTCTTTTTGTAATTTTAAAGTAATCAGAATTTTTTGTAATTTCATCAGAAATGTCATATTCCATGTCTAGCCTGTACTGGTGATCATGCTACAGTTTTCTTCTCCCAGTAAAACAGTTAAGTATATTGAATGTCTTTTAGAAAGTGCGCAACTATTTGCAGAGGAAACAGTAGTTGCAGTATTGTGTTTTGTCCGCTTGATGGCACCAGAGCTACACGAGTAAACCTTGCGCGCCGGCCGACTCAATACGACTGTAATACAGTTCTTGTCCACTAGGTGGCACCAAAGCTACACGAGTCAACCAATTGAGGCTTATGCGGCAGCCCACTGCTCAAACAATTTAGAAAATGTGCATTTTGACCTCCAGAAGAGTCATCGTTTTGACTCGATGTTTTTAAGTTTTATTACTTTTGTGTTATATTGTATACGTATACACACACACAGACACACACATATATATATACATATATATATATTTATATTTATATGTGTATATATATATATATATATATATATATATATATATATATATATATATATATATATATATATATATATATATATATACATACATATATATTTTTTTCTTTTTATACATTGCCTTGAATGTCTAATTGAATGAATGTTATTTTAGAGAATGAATATCAAATGTGCAATATATCATTACAGAAGTTGAATGCTTTAAAATTGCTATTAAAAAAAAGAACATTTCTTAAACAAAGCTTTGTATTATAATCACACTTTGTTGTGTTGTGCTAAACCATAAAAACGGAAACCAAGCATCTTGGGTTATGGCTCTTTAAAACAGCCGACTTTTAGTGTGTTCACACAGAATTTTGCACACTTGGAATTCTCTCAGTCACTTTTAGATAAATATTGGAAATAGTTTTCATTTAACACTGAAATGTTCATATACTTGTTAAGCACGTCTTGACTGATTTTAGTGCACTCATAATGATAGCAGAGCATTCAAGATCATTGTTTCATAAGACTGGTTACAATAGAGTTCAGTGCAGAGATGAGTCAGTGACCTAAAATTTTTGAACGATAGTAAATATATATATATATATATATATATATATATATACATACATGTATGTATGTATGTATGTATGTATGTATGTATATATATATATATATATATATGTATATATATATATATATATATATATATATATATATATATATATATATATATATATATATATATATATATAAATATGTATATATGTATATATATGTATATATACATATATATATATATATACATACATATATATATATACATACATATATATATATACATACATACATACATACATACATACATACATACATGTATATATATATATATATGTATATATATATATATATATATATATATATATATATATATATATATATATATATATATATATATATATATATAGAGTTGGGGAACATTATCAGAGCAGAAGGAAGCACGTTCTCTTCAAGGAAGACCTTGTACTTGGCTTGATTCATGCGTCCTTCGCAAAGACCAATCTGCCCGATTCCAACCTTGCTGAAGCACCCCCAGATCATCACAGATCCTCCAGCAAATTTCACGGTGGGTGCGAGACCCCGTGGCTTGTAGGCCTGTCCAGGTCTCTGTCTAACCATTAGATGACCAGGTGTTGGAAAAAGTTGAAAATTGGATTCATCAGAGAAGATGACCTTACTCCAGTCCTCTATGGTCCAATCCTTATGGTCTTTTGCAAACCTCAGTCTGACTCTTCTTTTTTCTAGCTTAACATGACTTGAGCCCTGCCTCTAGGAGCCTTTTTCCAACTGTTCTTGCAGTGCACTTCACCCCCGCGGCCAGTTGCCATTCTTTTTGTAAGTCACTTGATGTCATCCTACTGTTGCTGAGTGACATTCGAATGAGTTGACGGTCATCCTAGTCAGTGCAGAGTCGTTTCAACCTGACGCTAACTGTATCTGCCAGTAAAACCAGAATTGAACCCTTCTTTTCCTCACTCAAAACTCTTTTTTTTTCAACTCTTTTGGCATGGTCAGCAGTTATTTTTTTGATTCCAATTACTTTTGAGGTATTACTAGCACTGTTTTTACCATCCAGCTGGTCCTATTGCAAGAGGGTAGTGATGACCATAGCAGGTGGTTTTTATTCTTTCCTTGCTAAACAAGATTTTGTGCAGGTGATCACCTAATCAATACTTAAATAATAATTAAATAATTAAGTAGAATGAGGTGTGCCTGTGTTGGAATTCAACAGACACTGGAATGGAATGGCTGTCAAACATGTAGAGATGCTGATTTCAGAGAAATAGTCTCTTAATTTTTTCCAGAGCTGTATACATTTATATATATGTATATATATATATATATATATATATATATATATATATATATATATATATATATATATATATATATACATATATATTGTATTGTGTCAAAAACATATTTAGATTTTTCAATGAGGTCTTGGTTTGCTGTGCACTCTTAACTCTGTTTTCTCAGCGTTTGTTGCAAAAGCAGCTCACCTCCACCAGTCTGTCCTGTTCCTCACAACACCCGACACCCTTGGCAGGCGGCTGCAGTCATCAGGTAGAGAGTAATATGACTCTGATCAGACGCGGTGAAGTTTAATCTGAGGGCTTCACAGTGGAGCCTCGATCAGGTGGAACCCGTCAGACCAGCAGCAGCAGCTCTCGTTGCTCCTGCTGCTCTGTCTTTCTCTTCCACTTACGTCTTTGATCTTTGTTCTCTTTCCTTATTGAAGTTTGCATTCGATTTTCCTTCCTTTCTTACTCTCTCTCTATATATTGCGTATATATTTATGTATGTACATATATACAGTGTATATATATACATACATATGTATGCGTAGATATATATATGAAGTTTATTTCATTTCTTCCTTGCTTTTTAATTCATATATCTTTTTCTCTCTTCTATTGCACTACATGTTTCTGCAATTGTGTGAATTTCCCCAATGCGGGTTAAATAAAGGCATTATAATTGTAATTTTCGATGTTCGAGGAGACCCTGAGTGTTGACGCTGTCCTCGCTGGATCAGTTGACCCCTCAGTAAAAGGTCACTGACCCCCTCACTTGGATCGGGAGTTTCCCGAGTGCAAAACAGCTCTAACAAGCAGGTACTGACTGAGGACGGGTGACAGCCGACACTTCCGCATGACGAGCTGTGACATTCATAGCTGTGTCAGCGGCTCAGTGTGACTCACTCAGAGTTTTGCCGCCGCGATTTGTCTGCGGTTCAGATGTGGAAGTGCATGTGTGTGTGCGCGCGCATGTGTGTCTTTGTGGAAACGCAATGTCGGCGTTGTGTGAGTCAGCGTGCCGCTCTGCTTGTCTGTGGTTCACCACAAATCACAAACACCTGCACAGCGCTGGGATCCTCCACTGCCACCGCTGATGCTGCTTTTGCATTTTGCTTTTCCATTGTATTGCTTCAATATGTTTTTTATTATTTTGCAGCTTTTCAAACCGACTTCACCTCCTTCACTTCCTGCACAGTGAGCCACTGCTGTAATCCTCTTACGGTAATGCACCTGCTGCTGAGCCGACACCTCGGTGCAGCAGCAACACGGTAGGACGCTGAGGCGCCCTACCTTTCTTACACGTGGCTCTGGCGGGAGAAGGAGAGGGTTGTGTGTCTGTTTTTTTTGTTTTCTTTTGATTTGTGTTGTTTCAGGAGATGCTGAGTGGAGATCTGGTGGCCGTGTGGGAGGTGGCGCTGAGCGACGGCGTTCACAGGATCGAGTTTGCTCATGGCACAACCACGGGCAAAAGAGTTGTGTACGTCAACGGACAGGTGAGACCCCATAGTCAGTGATTCAGTGTGTGTGTGTTTGTGTTACATCAAAATACAAACTGATCCTTTAATTGTTTTCTATAAATCACTTTTAGCCCTTCTGTGATCTATAAACCCAGAGTTGCAATGCAGTGAAGCTGCACCTGCACCATCCTTCTCATTCTTGGCTCTGTTTAGTCTCTGCCCCCTGGGAGAAAAAATGTATCCAGCTTTTTAGCGGCTAAATCCTCCATTCACACCGGAGCTGTGTTTTTTTTATCCTCATCAAGAAGCCACAACCTAAATTTATTCCACAAAAATAAAAACGCTAGCCCACTTTCTGTCATGTCTACTAAATAAATTGTTGAAATTATTGAAATGAATTGTGTCTACTGCAAAATAAATGGCCAACATTTTCTCTATAAATACCGATCCATTTTCAATACTCGCTTGTTCCTATACTCACGGGGGGTCACGGGGGTCTACTGGAGCCTCACCCAGTTGTCGTAGGCCGAAGGCAGGGTGACTCTCTGGACAGGTCGTCAGTTCATTGCAGGGCCACATAGAGACAAACAACCATCAACATCCATCAATTTAATACATTTTAGTTTCCAAGTCACCTCACTGGCATGTTCTTGGACTGTGGGAGGAAGCCGGAGAACCTGGAGAGAGACACTGGGAGAGCTGCAAACACAAATGCCTACACAGAAAGGCCCCAGGCCAGTAATCAAATCCACAACCTTCTTGCTGTGAGGCGAGCAATGAAGCTGCGACCAATTAAAAACAGCTCCACAGCCCACTTTTGGGTTGCGACCCATAGGTTGAGAAACACTGCTTCTTTGTTGTTTGGGAGTAAAAAATCAGGTAGAAAATGGCCTAAACAAGCAAACTAAACTAACAATAAAGGGTTATGTGCCCCCCCCAACACCCACTCCCCTGACAGGAACTCATCAGGAGAGACTGGATGTTCAAGCTGGTCGGCAGGGAGACCTTTGCTGTGGGCAGCGCCAACACCAGGGCTACCATCATCATTGAGGCCGTGGGCGGCTTCGCCTACGAGTACACGCTGCAGGTGGGCGGCACCAGCCTGCAGAAGTTCTCGGCCAACCGGGCGCAGACCACCAAGACCTGGCTGCTGAAGGTGGACGGCCAGGACCGCAGGATCGTCCTGGGTGAGGCGGGAGTTGGCTGCTTAAGCGGTTGTGTTTGGCACCCAGAGGGAGGGAATGAATGTAGGTGACACACTCACTGAAGGTGTAAGCTGCTTGGATTAATGCAGCTATTCGTGGGACTGTGACCCCCGGATACAACAATTGCACACAGAAAGTGAAAATAGCACAAGGTGTGAAGGTACTGTAAGGCAGCGTTTCTCAACTGGTGGGTTGTGGTCCAAAAGTGGCTTACGGAGCTGTTTTGATTGGGCAGCTTTTTTAAAAAGGGACTTTAATATCTATCTACTGTATATACATATATGTATATACAGGGTGTCCCAAAATAATTATAATAATTTTGGCAATTCTTGTTGAAAGAACCTCAAATTTTCACAGATTTTATAGAAACAGATCAAGATTTTATATTCAATATTTTATTTTTGTTCTGTTTTCAGGTTGAGCCATGCTGTTCACTGCCAAGTCATTTTGCGTCTTGGAATATGCTCGCACACAGTCACCCAGTTGTGACACGGCACACCCAGTTGACGTGTGCCTTGTCACCAGTGGTGCACATATTGAACACTTATGAAATCGGTCCCATAATAAACTGTTCAACACCTAAACTGTTCAATTTCGTTGAGCTAGACTTAGTAGTTTTCAAGATAATTGCTTTTAAAATGATGTTGCAATTTTTGGTACACCTTTCTTATTCTTAATCTTATTCTTATTCTTATTCTTATTCTTATTCTTATTCTAATTCTTATTCTTATTCTTATTCTTATTCTTACTTTCAGAAAAGGACACGATGGACGTTTGGTGCAACGGTCAGAAAATGGAGTCGACGGTGAGAACGAGTGGACTGATACCATCAAAATGTCTTTAGTTTAAAAAGCTTGATCTTGATTTTCATCCCCCCAAAAAATCTTTCAGGGGGAGTTTGTGGATGACGGCACAGAGACACGCTTCGTGGTGGGGGAGCACGAGTGCTGCATCAAGGCAGTGAGCAGCAGCAGCGGTGGGAAGAAGACAAAGAAGAGCGGCATTGTGCACTGGCTGCTACTGGATGGAGAGAAGGTCGCCTCCTCCACACAGTAGCGCCAGAGGAGACCCACAGGAGAGAGTGTTTGTCTTGCACAGAAGAGTCGTCTTTTCATTATGTTGCTTTTGAATTCATTTTTAAGTGGTTTTATACGTTTCAAAAAATAAAAGATGTAAATGCATATTTTGATTTTAATAGCATACAAAGGCTCAGTTTTAAACTTTAAAATACTCTCAAATTGTATAATGGGTATTTTCTTTGGTCCTTTTTTTCCATTTGAATAATGATAAATTATTATTATTATTATTATTATTATTATTATTATTATTATTATTGTTATTATTATTTTATTTTTGGGGGGTTTGGGTGGCCCCCAGGACTGTGCGCTCTGCTTGTCACTATGTGAACACAGGCGATGAGATCAGTGAGAAAACTGACTCATGAAGTCACCTTTGCGCAGCTGCCGCGCAGCAAGTACCTTCCTGAAGACGGCCGCGACAAGTGGCCGTGGATTAGCCGGAAAAAGATTTACCGGTGTGGTCAAAATAAAAGCAATATTACAAACCTCCACAATGTTTGCAAATATTGTACTGAGACAGTCATGGTTTTATCTATCCTCAGGTTTATTCTGCTACTAAAATAGTTATATATATTTAATTTTGAATTTAAACTTCCTTCGACTAGAATTTGAGTACAAGATTGCCTCAATGCAATATTATTTAATGTATGCAATAAACACACTCACCATTTTTAAAGTATGTGCGCATTTTTTTTATTATCATATAATTACCTGGATCCGAAATCTGAGCCATGAACCCATGTATTTAAAATATTCTTGAAAGGATAGATGCTCCTATTTAACATGTTCGATTCAGCCACTATATTTGTTTATATTTTTTTCCCCATCATTGTCTCGCGCTCTCCGATTTCATTTGAAAATGCTCGCCGGAATTGGCCGCCTTCGCTCTGTCACCCTTGACTGTTGGGGGCGGAACCGCGTGACGTTCCCGACGAGGATCCTGACTGTGGCTGCAGTGTGTGTGTGGTGTGCACGGGATGGACCTCACAGAGCTCGCGGTGGGAACGGCTCAGTGTTTGGGCGCCGTTTGCGGGACGTGCTCCTGAAGGACGCCACTGCTCCGCTTTTCCACAAATACAACAACAACAAGCCCTGGGGATAAACTCCTCAAGACTTCGGACTTTACCCCGTCGGAGCTGCTCTTTGAATCCCCAGACTTGAGGACTTTAATGACGGCGCAACTGCTCCCCGGAGCGGAGACAAAACAACCGACAGGAACAGT
>NW_027466156.1:580000-602500 GCF_046127955.1 Nelusetta ayraudi
CCCCGCTCCCCCCCACACACTCCTCACCTTCCTGAGCAGTCCTGCTGCTGCTGCTGCTGCTGAGAGTTTTACAAGCTGCACCAGTGATAAAAAGCAGATACTTAACTCCAGAGAGCAGCGGGCAGGAAGTCTGGCCTCCCTGTTTGGGCTGTGATGTGATGTGATGTCGTCGTCGTCACCCTGATCTGCTGCTGCTGCTGCTGCTGCTGCTTCCAGACGAAAATAAAATGCTTGACAGTTCACAACCAGCAGGAGTTTTACGGTCAGACGTTTGGCGGAATTAAGAAATGATGAGTCCGTCAGTTATGTAAGGGCTTAACTTGGTGTGTGGTGTGTGTGGTGTGTGTGGTGTGTGTGGTGTGTGTGGTGCGTGTGGTGCGTGTGGTGCGTGTGTGTGTGAGTGTGTGTGTGTGTGAGAGAAATATGAAGGCATCAAAACAAAAAAAAAATCTTCTTCTTCTTCTTCTTCTTCTTCTTCTTCTCCTTCTTCTTCTTCTTCTTCTTCTTCTTCTTCTTCTTCTTCTTCTTCTTCTTCTTCTTCTTCTTCTTCTTCCTCCTCCTCCTGGCTAAAGCTGACGTTCCTCTCTGATACCACCAGTGTTCCCAGCAGGTGGAAACACTTTATTGACCAGGCGGCAGATTTTCTCGTAACACCACCTGCCGCTGCAGCTCCCGTGCGTCTTTTTACTCGCAGGGCAGAGACTCTGCTTCTCCCAACTGTTACCTGGATAATGCAACCAGAGGGAGAACAATGCCACTTCCTGTTTGGAACCTGCACTGACAGACGTGTTTCCTGCCGCGCTCTAAATCAGAGCGTAACCGTCTCGAAAACGACAAAACAATCACAGCAACAACTCTAAACTTGCCGCATGCAAACGCTAAGTTGCTGACTTTGCTTTATTTTTGGACATAATTTTATGCCGTTTTTGTGCGGGTCGTCCTTCCAGGCGTTACGCAAAGTTGCATTCAAGTGTGGTTTCCACTCGGGAAAAGTCAATATGTAACTCTTTTGGTTCCCAGTGAACTTTAGAAAGTGAAGCAATTTTCTTTTTTTCCACTCGGGGCCTTTTGTCTTATATATCTCTCGCTGTTCTGTCCTGCAGTCAGTGAATGCAGCGCATGACCTAGTTAGCCTCACCCCTGTGTGTGTGTGTGTGTGTGTGTGTGTGTGTGTGTGTGTGTGTGTGTGTGTGTGTGTGTGTGTGTGTGTGTGTGTGTGTGTGTGTTTGTTTGTTCACCCAGTAGGCTGCGTGTAACCTCTCGCATTCGGTGGGAAGCGAAGCCCACAATGAGGGGCTCTCACGTTTCAGCCGAGCAGACGGCGAGTTCACACTCAGTCTGGGCCTCCCGCTGCAGACACCTGTGGAGAGGACTAACGCAACAAGTCGGGGAGCCGAGTCACCTAAAAAATGTTTTGTTTGCGTTCAGACTCTCAGTCAGTCATTCAGGCAGCCCAGAAAATCACCTGCCTGTTTGCTTGTTTTCCCCTTTTTATCTCCTCTGCAGATTCACTCTTTCCCGCCTCGTACATGACTGTTAGAGTCACCGTTTGAAGATATAAATAAAGTCAAAATGTCATTTTTGTTTTTTTTTTTACACACAGAAACCAACTTATTCCGAACTTTGAGAAGTTTCCATGTAATTCCCGCTCTTCCGTGCGGGACGACTCCTGAGACGCTGAGAGAACGTTTCCGACATCCTGCGGCGGTTGTTTTTTGTGTGTGTAGGTGTGTGTCTGTGTGTGTGTATTGCTGCTATGTAGAGGGAGCGAGCGAAAGGCAGGGAACAATATCAGCAGATTGAAGCGGTTGCGTAACGCTGCTGACTGACGTCCACTTAATAATACCATGGCTAACGAGTCGCTGTGATGCTTTTACTGACCCTGGGGGGCGGAGGGGGTCCAGCCTTATGTAACGCCCGACTGTCTTGAGAAATTATGCCGAGATCCCTGCACCTTTTGTCCGTGACCCCCACCCCCCTCCTGCTGCTGACCGCCGCCGGATCAGCTCTGTCCGTGATGTGCTGCTCCTGTAAAGCCAATCCTTCTGTTTTTCTTTTCTTTTTTCTCTTTCCTCCTCTCTGCCGTGCTATTTTTAGCACCTTTAGCTCATTGGCAGCCTCTTCATTAAAGCTGATGTACGGGGTGACTCATCAAGTACGGAGGTGGAGACACATACACAGCCATGATGATGATGATGATGGTGATGATGCAATGATGGTGAAGATGATGATGCTGGTTGTGATGATGATAATGGTGATGATGATGAGGATGGTGGTTGAGATGATAGTGATGATGATGCAATGATGGTGAAGATGATGATGCTGGTTGTGATGATGATGAGAATGGTGGTTGAGATGATGATGATGATGGTGAATATGATGTTACTGGTTGTGATGATGAGGATGGTGATGATGATGAGGATGGTGGTTGAGATGATAGTGATGATTCTGGTTGTGATGATGATGATGATGAGAATGGTGGTTGAGATGATGATGATGATGTTACTGGTTGTGATGATGATGATGATGGTGATGATGAGGATGGTGGTTGAGATGATAGTGATGATGATACTGATGATGATGATGATGATGATAAGGATGGTGGTTGAGATGATAGTGATGATGATGATGATAGTGAATATGATGTTACTGGTTGTGATGATGATTGTGATAATGATGGTGATGATGAAGATGATGGTGATGATGATGGTGCTTGTGGTAATGGTGATGGTGGTGATGATGATGATGATGATGATGGTGATGATGATAAGGATGGTGGTTGAGGTGATAGTGATGATGATGATGATGATGATGATAGTGAATATGATGTTACTGGTTGTGATGATGATTGTGATAATGATGGTGATGATGAAGATGATGGTGATGACCGTGGTGGTGAGGATGATAATAATGATGATGATGGCGGCGATGATGTGATGGTGATGATGATGGTGCTCGTGGTAATGGTGATGGTGGTGATGATGATGATGATGATGATGATGGTGACGGTGATGACCGTGGTGGTGGTGATGATGATGATGATTTTGTGCCAGTTAGTTGTTTTATTGTCAGGATTTTTTCACGCACTGGTAACGGTGCTCCTCCTCTTCCTCCTCTTCCTTTTCCTCCTACTCAGTTTGTCATAGCCGCTCTCCTGCTTTAAAAAAAAAAAAAAAAAAGACTTTAACATCAGTCAGTCATGACTCACTGTTATGTGACCGAGATGATGATGGATGATGACGATTCTACTTGTTGCTTAAAAAAATACTTGATTTCTGCAATGAAAATTCTGATTTGACTTCTTTTGATGTGAAAATCTGCATCTTGTTGTTGCTTGTGAAAAATAACGCCATGTCCACCCAAAGTCTCACCTGATGTTCCTGCTTTTGCAGCAGTGAAAAACCACTGAAGAAGAGATGGCGGGCGTCTGTTCAGTGTTTTTTCGTGGGACGCAGGATGTAAAAGTGAAGCCATTCGAGGGCAGATGAGGTCAGACCGAGGTCAACGACCTGCGACTCCCGTTGCTGCGGTTTCCACTGGGAATCTCTGGGATTAAGCAGCCGGACGGCAACTTTTCCCCTCCGCCTCTAATCTGCTTCTGGTCGGGTTTTTTCCTTGGTCTCCGAGCAGCAGCGGCGGTTAAACTGGGATTAGAAAGGAAGGAGAGAGTCGGACTCAGCCCCCCCACATACGTTGATTTTGTGTAATTAAAAGTCAACGTGCACGGAGGGATCTTTGAGGAGAGACGGAAGCGGCCAATCAGGAGGCTTTTAATCCTGGCAGCTAATGACATGCTCGCTGAACGCTGCCTCTTTTATAGGAGTGAGTTTAAATGCAGCAGCTGAGTTTAAATGCAGCAGCTGAGTTTAAATGCAGCTGCTGCTTATTTAGTGTGACAGCAGTAAAAGCTCCCTGCACTACTGGCTACTGGTTGGCAGCCGAGGCATTGTGGGTATTGTTTTTTTTTTTTTAAATACCCTGCTAGCAACCGAACAAAAATTGATGTTTCTGTTGCTCTTTATTTAAAGGAGGGATGCACTGATAACGACGCCTGTATCGGGCATCGGGAACAATACCGGTGCAATACCCACTTCGTCCTGCACTCAGGATTGCGGGCAGTACGCTACTCATACTTGTAAAATATGTGCCGATACCACGACAGCGATACCAGTTGTATATGTTTGCAAATGAAAATTTTGTCGAATTTGTGTTTGTACTGCGGTGAAACTTCTGGAAAACTGTGCTGAGAAATGTTCTTCAAATAACAGAATAAGTCAAAGTACTTCTATAATATATCTGTGTAATGGCCTTATTAAGTACCACTAGGTAACGGTGAGTACTGTAATGCAAATGGTACCCATACACTACTCGTACTGTCAAAACATGGTATCAGTGTATCTCTAATTGAAAGTAATTCTATTGTTCTGTGCTACAGATGCAGTCATAAGACACAGTTTGCATGTAATACGAAGCCTGTGGTGGCAGTGGTGGACGGTAATCACATTTTTCCCACATCCGACCCCCCCAACATCCCCTCCCACCACACACACACACACACACACACACACACACACCGGCTCCCTAATGGAAGAGAGACTTTCCGCCTAGCGCGACACAATTTCCCGTCCGCAGCAAAGCAGATTAACGAGGCTGCAGCGGCGGCGTCTCCCCGGCGGTCAGCGGACCTGCAGGATGCGGTGCAGGGCGCTCATCGATCGCTGGGGGCGGTGGGGGGTGGAGGAGGGGCGAGGGGAATTTATCGACGCAGGAGAAATGTCAGAGATGTGATCCTCATCCCGGCTGTCAAGAGGAGGATTTAGAGCGTCCGGCTTCCTCTTCAGGGCCGACACGCCTCCGACACCTGCTGCTGCTGCTGCTGCTGCTGCTGCTCTCGGCTAATTAGTCCTGCTGAAAAGGTCACGTCCCTGCGCAGCGACCTGTCAGCCGGCGGCCAGCGGCCCGGCATCCTCCTCAGCCGCCCCGGCAACCGGCGCCGTCCTCTGATTTCAGCTCACGTCTCGTGGGTTTCGTCCTCATCTTCCTCATAACTGTCTTGATAATAATCAAATCCAGGTACATAAGTGACTCCTCATTAAAAATACGAAGGGGGCGCTGTTACGTATCAGCCTTCGCTCAGCGCCGTATCGCATATCTGATGTGTTTTCCAGCCGTCAGGGGGATGAACGGCAATATTCACACTGAGCCCGAGAGGTTATTAAGGTTTTTAATCTGCAGATTACCATCAGCAGAACCGGCTTACAGGCACATCAACCTCCCTCACACCAACACGGCCCCCAACCCCCCCCTGCAGCTGCAGCGGAGCCGACCACCGAGAATTATGGAGGACGTGGTCTGCGGCGTTGAGATCTGAAGTGAACACCACTTAATTATTAATGGGGGGAGGGAGTGGGCGGGGCATCTGTAATCAGTGAGTTAATGAGAAGTGCTGCATGGAGTTACCTCCTTGCTTTATATCAGGGCTGTCAAAAGTTTTTCACTGGTGAGGCCACGGTGGGTTGTAAAATGTGACAGAGGGGCTGGAGCAGCAGCAGATGGATGGAGTGTTTCACTCTTCCTGGTCTTCTCACACCATGATGGCGCTCGGCTGACCAGCTTCACCTGTGAACGCCGCAACCAACCAACTAACCAACCAGCCAGCCGCCTCCACCCCTCCCTCAGAGTCTCACCCCTCCCTCACACTCTCACCCCTCGCCCTGCGGGGGGCCATTAGCAGAGCCGCGGTGGTGGTGGTGGTGTGCGTGAGCTCTCCCAACACATGACTGCACCCCAATGGCCGCCCGTCCTCGCCGGCCCCTTTTGTCCGAGAGCCTCGGCCGAGCGTTCCATTCTCCTGCCAGTGACGCAACAGATGAGCTCCGTCAGCAGCAGCAGCAGCAGCAGCAGAGGGCAGTAATTGCAGGTCTGAGTCGCCTCAGGAGCCTCAGGCTGCTTCTTATGCAACAGTCGCTGCTGATGTTCCTCTCGTTTAGTTGGAGTCCTGGCCTCAGGTGACTGCATTCAACTCATCAAAGAGCCTCGTGCATCATTCCTCATCATCATCATCTTTTGGTGTTTTTTATATATTTTTTAGTTCTTTTTATAGGTCTACAGTCTACAATTTGGCTTGATTTCAATTTCAGTTTATGTAGGATAGCCCAGGCATGGGCAAACTACAGCCCGGGTCCATATGCGGCCCGTTAAGCTTTTTAATCCAGCCCGCGGAACTTGAAGAAATTTTATTAATAGTAAGTCATAAAATAGCTGTATTTCATCATTTTTTTCAGTGTCTTAAGAGTGATTTCAATAAAGAGCTAAATATCAAAGACACTGATTTTGCTTTTTTTCATTTTCAATATTTTTCCATTTTCAATAAAGCATGTTTTTAACAGTATATCCCATGATATATATTTTTCCTCCTCTGAGTTGGCTCACCAAAACACTCCATCCATCTGCTGCTGCTCCGCCCCTCTGTCTGACATTTTAGCACCCATTGTGACCCCATCAGTTGAAAAGTCTGGGATAGCCCCGCCAGATGCAGCATCTCCTTTTCCAGTTGGTCCCACATACAAGTAACGCAAATACACACATTACAATGATACACAAAACACACTGCTCTCCAACTTTCACAACCCCTCCGCACCTCTCAAAAAAACAAGTGCACATTACATATATAAACACACAGCAATACAAATATGCATCATCGTAAAACATCACAAGAGACAGAATGCAACTGTGGTTTTAATAAAATAATAAATTAAATGAATGAAGCAAGAAATTATATAACAAACAGGAACGGTTTGTTCCTGAATGGGGCAAATACATTTTCTCTAAAGGTTAAGGTGATGGATTTAAAAATGTTATTTATGGTTTTTGTATTGGTGAAAGCTTAACATACTGCATAAACATAAACAAAACTAATATAAATTCATGTGTAAAGGTGGATACTGGCAGTACAATAAAAGTAATTTGCTTTTCCTTCCTTTATTACGCTTCTCATATATAAGAATATACACAGAGCAATAAGGGTCTTACTCCTAGCTGCCATCTTGCACTGGCATTTTTTAAGGAAGCCTACCTGACAGTGGCCTATATACGAAATGCACTGTCAGGCAGACTGCCTTCAATACCAGGCTTCCTAAAAGATTTCACACCCTGGACCTTGAAAGCTATTTTCCTTGGGATCAGTGAAGTGCTCCGATTCTGACGCTGATTTTGAATTTGTTAGCTCACGAAATAGATTTGAAGACGCACTCATCACTCGTCAGAAAGTGAAAGATGAGACGATGCTAACAATTAGCGCTGCTTAGCTTGGCTTGTGCGCTCTCTGCCCTCCTCTGCTTTGGTCTCTTCGCTCTCTGCTGCACACTTTGGTTTAGTGTTTGGGCCGCGCGGCCTAATCCGCATCGTCCCCGACTCCCCGCTGAGGCGCCTTGTCTCCGGCTTCCTAATCCCTCTGTTTCAGATGCAGGCGGGGCAGGAAGAGCCGCAGTGGTTCACATTGTGTTTTATGTCAAGGTACTCGAGGCCCTTTCAAAATAACACATTTAAATCAGAGCCGTGTTGGTATTTTGGCCCCTCCGACTGTCAGAATTTTTAATTTGATTTGCTGCAAATGAAACGTCGGGGATTCTCGTCGGTCCTACAAGCTTGCTAGTTAACTTCCTATTTCCTGTTGTCCTCACTAGCTAGAGCTCCACCCTTCGTCCGATTGGTCCAAACTAGATTGCGACTGAGGAGGGTTTTTTTTTGGAGGAAAGCCTGGAAAACGTCTCTGACTGCATTTCCTGGAAATTGAAGTTGCGACATTTCATGAGCTCCATAAAATCCAGGCCAGACTTTCCACTAATTGTACCTGTTGTATCTTCTTCTCCTCCTCCTTCATCTTCATCTTCGGTTTGTCTCCAAAGACTTTCCATCATGGCGGCTAATTTTAGCCGCCGTGATGGTGAACAATGAGTCACAATCACAGACATTGGTTGGTTGGCCCTCTGCACCGCAGCTCCACTCCGCTCTGCTCTGCTGCAGCTGTAATTGGTGGGTTATCGGTGCAGGGTAAACACAGGCCTGCTGCTGCACTGACTTTCAGGAGAAAGTCCAACTGAAAGCAGCACCTTCCTGAGCTTCCCTGATCCTGGAAATCCTGGGAAAACGCTGCTCTGTAGCCTGATTTAAGACACAGAATTCCAGCTTTTCCCCTCTCGAGCTTTACCGTCGATTGCCACAATGTGTGTGTGAGTGTGAGATTGTGTTGTTGTTCCTGTGTTTTTGCGCGATGATGGTCAATTTCAGGCGGCTGTATTGTTGTCTCCTGGTCTATGGTTCTCTCAAAAGGAGCCTCTTTAATGGGTCATTGTGTGTGAATAATGCAGAGCTGCCGGCTTTGGCTGCTAAATTTGGTTCAGCGTCTCGTCGCTCATTGGCTTGTCTCACTCCCGCACACGCACACTAATCATCGCCGTCCTCCGTTCATTGACCTCCAGTCTTTCCACTTCCTGCACATCGCGGCGTTACTCACCGCCCACGTCGTGCCTTGAAAAAGCAACGAAATCGGTCAGTAGGGAGACGTCCAGGATTGGTTGTCCTTCCGTTTTTTTGTTTTTTGTTTTTTGTTTTTTTGGTAAGGGGGTGGAGCTGGATGGATCACCTGGTCCCTCCCTCCCACTTCCTGTGTCACTGTTTTTTCCTCAATTACATGATTCCATACTCGCCCACGGAGCCGATTCCCGCCCAATCCTCAATGCGTTTTGTTGAAGGCGTCTCTCCTGATTGGAGGCTGAGGGCTCTCTGTGGGCTTCCTGTGCCGGCTGCAGGACACAAACAGGAATCAGTGCAGGTGACTCAGCATAAGCAGGGAGTCGGGGGGGAGGTAGCGGGGGCAGGGAGGGAGGGAAGCACTTCAGGGGACGCAAATTTAGTTTTCGGCCAAATCTTCCACCTGATTGGCTGCTTTTGCGCTCTCCTTCTTCTTCTGCCCCCCCTCCTCTTCCCCCGCAGATGCTGATCTAATTTCCAAATCCGTTTTGTCATCCGAATACCAGTCGCATCACATAAAATCGCATTCGTCACGGACGTGTGAACAGAATGCGAGCTCAGTCCACTTTAACGACCGCCTACTCCACTCACCTCTCCCGTGTACGTACTTGGTCGGCGCCCCACCTCCCTGCGTCGTCATTATAAAGTTACAAACAAGAAGCCAAAACAAATCATTTTTGTTAGACTCGTTTATTAGCATGCTAATAAATTTCACTCCGCATTAGCGTATTTTGTCAGTGGAGCAGCGGTCGCAGTTTCCCACATATTTATACATTATACATTAAATGTGCGACGTTGCATCCGAAAATTTGCCAGCCACTGTTGATCCGAAAATAAAGTCGTCACCACTCTGTCCCACCAGTCGTTACTCCTCGTTCCGATCCATACGAGCTGCAGTAGAATTAAAACCGGTGACTTGATATAGTCCGCAAACAGGAAGTTGATTCTTAGTCGCTTTCAGGTAAAACTTGCTGTGGTTTTGCGCTTTACTGCCGCCAGTCGTTAAAAACGGAAATGACGCATGTTGCATTTGCATAGGTTCGGCAGGGGGGGGTGTGATGCGATCACAAGTGGCACGCTCGAGACACATGTTAATGCTAAGTGCGAACAGATGCTTCGAGATCCATTCTCGTGATCCAATCCCCCAAAACAGTTACAAGTGACCAAGTGAAAGCAGGGCCTAACTTAAATCTGGACTCACCCCTCTTGGTATTTTTCACATTGTTTGGAGGGAAGGAAAATCAAGTGTGGTGTTTCCTTACTGTCCTTGAAACATCACCCGGAGAAGCTCTGGAGGTCTGTCCAATCAGACGCAGCGTGGGCTGATCAAAGGACATCCAGCGTGACCTTCCTCTCCCTCCTCCTCCTCCGCCTCCTCCTCTCATGGTGTTTTCACTGCTGGAGCTGCGTCAGTCAGCAGACGACGCCCTCGACTGGCAGCCGCTTGATCTGATTAAACACACGGTAGCGAGCGGCCGTGACGCCAGCCGATACCTAGCGTTAAGAAACGCTAAAAAAAACAGCCTGGACTGACCAGCTGCATTTGGAACCACGTCTCCCTGTGATGTGTGTGTGTGTGTGTGTGTGTGTGTGTGTGTGGGGGGGGGGGGGTCAAAGGTCAACTCATCCCACTGCTGCCATGTTGCTGTGCGTTTCCCTGCTTCCCTTCCCAACACTCTGTCACTGGGTGAGTGTTTGTGTTGTATTGTATTGTATCGTGCACCAACAATGGCCCCTGCTGACCTTGAACGTGGAGAAGAAGTCTGAGCCCGAGCGTATGGGCTTCCCCCCTCTATCCGTCCGTCCAGGAAGTGCAGCTGCAGACGCGGAGCCCCCGCCAAAACAATAGCGCCACGCACGTGTTAAAAAAGAAGAAGTATAAATAGTCCCCGTCGACTTCCTTCCCCGCTCCTTAACAATGCCGTCGCGCCACCGTGATGAGCTACGGTGAGCTGAGAGCCAATCATAGCCCTCGCAATGCAGGTATCCCTCTCTCACTTCCTGCCCGTTCACGGTGCCCTGCTCCCATTGGTGCCCGCCTGGCCCGGGCGTGTGCGGCATATGCTCCTCCAGCTCCTCCAGGCCTTCGCCCCGCTCGCCCATCAATGATTTATAGCCTAATTAATCCGACTGTGCCGTCAGTGAAGCTAATTAGAGCAGCTCCCTGACTCAGAGGAGGAGGAGGAGGATGGGGAGATGGAGGGTGAGGAGCACGAGGATGAGGAGGAGGAGTAGGAAGACAGGAAGGAGGAGGAAGAAGAGGAACAGAAATAGGAGGAGGTGGACGAGGTTTAGGAGAAAGATGAGGAAGAGAAGGATGAGGCAGAGACACTGAGGGAGTTTTTTGAAATCCAGTTTCCTCCCAAAATTTGCCAAATTTGTCTGGTCATCACAATCACAACCTCCTGTTAGTCACTCACTGCTGATTATATTGACCCATCTGCCCTCTGACCACACGACTCTGGTGACCTTTGTCCTCAGGTCGCCACCATCTGGCAGGAGGAGACATCCCATTGGCGCAAATCACATCCGGTTGTTGTTTTATCTGTTTGTCTTCTTTGTAAGAAGAATCAGTTTGGCTCAATGCAGCGCTCTTCCCACCCAAGACTGCGTTTCCCACCATCCCGATCACCCCATCACCACCTCACTCCATCACCCCATCACCCCATCACCCATCACCTCATCACCATTTTTTATTTATTTATTTATTTTTTTATAATCAATAATAGTTTTAATATTAGTATTCTCCTTGGACCGCAAAGAAACCAGAAGGATTATTTTTATATATTTATTGTTAGAATGTATGACAATACAAAACATTCAACAACAACCTGACAGAACCAAGACATTTGTATTATTTTTGACATCTTAGATGTACTGAAATAAAATAACTTAAATGTTGAGGATTATGTGTCTTGTTTTTAACATCTCTCAAACATTTTAGATAAAATAAAATAAAAACAAAAATAAAAAGAGGTACAGACAGACATATAATATTGCACGTCACTGCTCTGGTTATGTTTCTGTACTGCGTCGATTTTTTTTTCTTCCTTGTACGGGGTAGCTGCGTTAAAGGCTGACTGTATTGTTGTTTGACGAGCAACTGTTTGCTTAGCACTGTCGCTAGCTAGGCTACTGCTAGTGCTAGCGGGAGTATCACGCAGCACACTGCCCCTGGGCTCTTGCAGCAGTGCGTTGTTTTTAGCATTACCTGCGGGGAGGCTAGCATGAAAACGTAAACTGGCTTTCATACCATTATTTATCGTGGTATTTCTTGAGATGTTGAAAGAGGTTTGTGGTGTTTCCCGTTTTGCTTGGGACTGTTCTCCGACATAATTTGCACTTAGCGTTAGGCTGTACTTTGTCGGACCTGAGGTAGCCGAACCAATTCCAAATCACCGAACTGGTATTGCCTTTCTTCGCCACTATTTCATCCTGCTGGACGTTTTCAGATTCCTCCTCACCCTCGGTGTCAGGGGACAGTTCTCAGGCACATTTTGGACAGTTTCTTCACTTCCCTCGACTTCTGCTCCTCGCTACTCATTTCTACGTGTTCCTATAACTAGCTTTAGCGGACGGCTGTGTGTGTCTCCCATCTGAGTTGTTGCGAGCGAGAGGAGGCGGGTGGAGGGAAGGAGGCACGCCGTTGTTTCTCTGCTGGGATTGGCTGTTCATTTAGCACGCGCTTGTTTCTCTCCTGTGGGATTGGTTGGGTTATCGAAATAACAGCTCATGCATTTATCATCGTAATCGTGGAGTTTTTAATCGCGATTATTATCGTAATCGATTTATCGCCCAAGCCTACCATCACCCATCACCACCTCACCCCATTGCCCATCACCACCTCACTCCATCACCCCTTCACCCGTCACCACCTCACCCCATCACTCATCACCCCATCACCACCTCACCCCATCACCACCTCACCCCATCACTCCATCACTCCATCACCCCTTCACCCGTCACCACCTCACCCCATCGCCTATCACTCCATCACTCCATCACCCCTTCACCTGTCACCACCTCACCCCATTGCCCATCACCACCTCACTCCATCACCCCTTCACAAGTCACCTCCTCACCCCATCACCCATCACCACCTCACTCCATCACCCCTTCACCCGTCACCACCTCACCCCATTGCCCAACACCACCTCACTCCATCACTCCTTCACCCGTCACCACCTCACCCCATCACCCCATCACCACCTCACCCCATCACCCCATCACTCCATCACTCCATCACCCCTTCACCCGTCACCACCTCACCCCATCGCCCATCACCCCATCACTCCATCACTCCATCACCCCTTCACCTGTCACCACCTCACCCCATCGCCCATCACCACCTCACTCCATCACCCCTTCACCCATCACCACCTCACCCCATTGCCCATCACCACCTCACTCCATCACCCCTTCACAAGTCACCTCCTCACCCCATCACCCCATCACCACCTCACTCCATCACCCCTTCACAAGTCACCACCTCACCCCATCACCCCATCACTCCATCACTCCATCACCCCTTCACCCGTCACCACCTCACCCCATCGCCCATCACTCCATCACTCCTTCACCTGTCACCACCTCACCCCATCGCCCATCACCACCTCACTCCATCACCCCTTCACCTGTCACCACCTCACCCCATCGCCCATCACCACCTCACTCCATCACCCCTTCACAAGTCACCTCCTCACCCCATCACCCATCACCACCTCACTCCATCACCCCTTCACCCATCACCACCTCACCCCATTGCCCATCACCACCTCACTCCATCACTCCATCACCCGTCACCACCTCACTCCATCACCCCATCACCACCTCACTCCATCACCCCATCACCCCATCACCACCTCACTCCATCAAGATGTTCCACGCACTCGCTCACAGGTTCTTCTTCTTCTTCTTCTTCTTCTTCTTCTTCTTCTTCTTCTTCTTCTTGCCTTGAGCATCCAGCCGATCTGCTGACGTGATGCTTTTAGCCTCCAGCTGAGAGAGTATCACCACTCGAGGGGACAGCGTGTTTATCGGCCCCGCCGCATTAATCCCTCTATGTTGAATAACGGATTATTAATCCGCCTCGGCCAGCAGAGGAGCTTCCAACCTAGCCTAGTTTTTGTTTTTTATTTATTTATTTATTTATTTATTTATTTATTTATTTTGGCAGGGGTGCAGAGAGTCTGGCACTGAGCTGCAGTGGAGCAATAAGCTCTTTACACATGCACACGCACACGCACACACACACACACTGACACACACTGACACACACTGACACACACTGACACTGACACCGACACCGGCTCCATGGTCTGTGTTCTTTCACTTTCATTGATTTCCTGTCTGAAACCAGAGACGATTCACGTTTTTCCGACTGCTCCTGGTCAGCTGCAGGGTCTGGGGCTTTTCAAGGGTCGCGTCTTCTCATGTTCCCATGCTCGGGTCTCAGCGTTCCCATCTCGGAATGTTTGATCAATCTCCGAGTGTGTGTTGCTCCCTTTTAGCCGTGCAGCGGCAGCTGATGGGGGTGAGTCGCAGGACCCCCTCCCTCCACACCCCCCACCACCGCCCCCTGCTGGTCAGACTGGTAAATCATCGGACTGGGAGATGATAATTTCCTCCCTCCCCTGCTCACCTGCTCTCCTCTTCCTCCCTCTCGTCCTCTTCCTCCCTCTCAGCTCGTCTCCCTCTCTCCATCCCTCCATTCCATCTCTTTCTCTCCCTCTCTCTTCCTCCTCCTCTCCTCTCCTCTCCTCCCACTCCTGACTGACTTTGCGGTGACTCACCCGAAAAGAGCCTGAGAGTCTTCAATGGGATTTGCATTTATTTTTTTCTTCTTCTTCTTTTTTCGGCGCCACATAAACTCCCACCACATCAAGAGCCTGGCTGGGCTTTACAGACAATAAGTGAGAGCTGTTTGCTTTTTTTCTCTTTTAATCTCCTACATTTGGATGCATATTTCAGACAGAACCCAGAAAAAAACGCAGAATCAGAAAGTTCAAGAATACCATTTGTGGGTGCCTTTTTTCAATCACCTGGTGTTGTCACGTTCAAGCTGAACATGTAGGTGGCGTCAGAAGGAGGGGAAGGACTTGCAGCCCAATTAGGGACAACAGGAGAGAAGACAGCAAGAAAAATGAAAAGAGGAGATGGAGGTGGAGGAGGAGGAGGAGGAGGGAGGGAGGGAGGGGATAGCGGACGGTGGCATTGACGAAGGACGAGGGATACGTGAAGGAAAGCCGATCCCTCGAGCCACGCCCCCCACCGCCCGACAACAAAGCATTGTGGGACACAAAACAAGAGCTCTGTGGAGCGGCAGCCGACTGCGTGGGAAGCCCCGAAATTCCTGCAAAAGCGGCGAGAAGCTATATCTGGTCCCCGCTGGAACGCAGCACAACGCGGCCTTTATGCTCCTCCCGGCTGCAAGCCTCGCCGCGGCTCCAGCCAGCAGCGCCACCCCGCAATTACACGGCCCCGCTTCAGCAAGCGAGGCCGCCCGCTCCGGCCCGCCGCCGCCATAATCCAGTTTATAAAAAGGCAGAAAAAAAGCAGATAAGTGGAGAGCAGAAGAACAGAGAGACCGGCAGCAAGGAGGAAAAGATGGAAAGGCTGATGGGATCAGGACGGGAGGAGTCACGTCAGCCGACCTTTGACCTTACTAGTCATCGTGCCATCAGATCAGTGCTCCAGCGCACAGACTCCCCCCCTTTTTCCCCCCGATTCTTCCTCTTCGTGGGCTATTTTTAAGAGACGGAGGAAACGTGTTCTTCTTCTCTCCTCTGTCTGGTGCAGCAGCAGCGGCAGGAAGGAGTGAATTTACATCTAATTCACCCTCGGGTGCAAGCGAAGCAACCTTGAGCCTTGAATTTTGATTCCTAGTTGACTTTGGAATTGAGGTATTTCAACGGGAACCTCTTGGAATAAATGCATCAGCGAATGCTGGATGCAGACGATGTGACGTGATTGGCTACAAGAATTCTTTTCTTTTTTTTTCTTTCTTTGCCGCTGCATCTCTGTCCCACTTTATCCATGATTTAGAGATGCACAGCTGTGTCTTATACAGGAGAGAGGTAGTGTGTCTTCCCTCTCAAGGTCACACACACACACACACACACACACACACACACACACACACACACTCCTCCTCCCAGAGATGAATTAGTCTGGCTCCATCGTCACACACACACAGACACACACACAGTCTGAGAGTAGCCTGATCCCTTTTCTTTCTTTCTTTCTTCTTTCTTTCTTCCTCTTAATCCTCCTAAAACCCAGATAATAAAACATCTGCTGGAACATTCATTACTTTTTTTTCTCGTAGTTTTTTCTTCTCTCTTCATTTTAATTGTTAAAAAAAATCCTTTTGATCACCGGAAAGACGTTGGCTCGGGTCACCTTTGCACCAATTGGATTACGCTGCCGAGCGACGCTGCCGTGCAGCCGAGCGCTGCCGTGCGTCATCCTCTGCTTGTGACCTCACAAGTTTTGGGTTTTTGGTTTCTTTGACTTCAGGGTGAAGTTTAGCAGGTGCCGCTGCCGCCGTGACCTTTGTGTCATCCAATTATAGTCGACCTGCCCTCCGTTGGCACAACAGTGCACACGTGATACATTGTGCGTGTGTGTGTGCGTGCGTGTGTGTGAATGAACCTGCAAAAAGCCTCTCGTCCCGTCTCCCTCTCTCCCCTCCCAGTTTGTTGTTTGAAGCCTCATCGACGAGGCTGCCGGCCGTGTGAAAAGGCGTGCAGCTCTGCTGAAGTGTGTGTGCTTGCATTCATGCATGTGTGTTTCCGTGGGCCTGGGAAGCTAAAATGTGTGCGTTTGTTTTTTGGCTCACGGCTGTTGCTGTGATTCTGTATCTGTCTCCTCACATTTGCATTTATTCCTGTGGGCTTATTGGTGTGTGTGTGTGTGTGTGTGTGTGTGTGTGTGTGTGTGTGTGTGTGTGTGTGTGTGTGTGTGTGTGTGTGTGTGTGTGTGTGTGTGTGTGTCTTCTGGGTTTTGTTCTTTTCTCAGTCACATATGATTCAGTGGCTGCAGAACAAGCCTCATCCTGCCTCTCGTTAAAGCCCAACAACACAGATTCCTTTTTTCTCTGCCTTTTTCCTCTCCTCTCCTCCTCAAACGGCTACTGTTTAACCTCCTTTGACTCACAAACACTCCCCACAACAAAACCTCCTGTTCGCGTCGTCCTCTCCGGAGGTTTCCGCCTCTCTTTTGGCTCAGTTTTGTTTTTTTCTTCCAGACTTTGTGCAGAAAATTCCATCTGAAAAACAGGCAAAATGCATCCTCCAGCCTCAATGAGTGAATCTTCTTTGAAGAGCATTCTGGGAGCTGTGGTGTCACAGCAGGCCTCATGTTTTGAACTTGGGACATTCCCTACAAATTCTACACACACACACACACACACACACACACACACACACACACACACACACACAGGTTTAAAAATTAACCAGCACTAGAACTTGACCCAGTAAAATTAGAGCGGCGTTACTCTCTCAGAGCAACAGCACCTCCTTCAGGCCAGAGCAGGATTGATTATAAGGTGCAGGAAATCTCATTCTATTAAGTTTAGGTTTGTTTTGAGTTTGTTTATGTCTTGTTTCATTGATTTATGTGAAAGCGGTGTTGTTTCATTTGCCTTCATTTAGCCAGTGTGTTCATGTCTCAGAGGCCTTAGAAGTGTCTGATGTCTCAATGCTTATTTGTGCGACTCTCGTGCGTCCTTGTCTCCACCTTGGATTGCTGCTCGCAATATCTGGATTTAAAATTTTCTTTCATTTTCTACTTAAAAATAGCTTTTTTTCTATTCTCAATCTGCAGTTGTGTATTTTTTCTCCAGCGTTTGTTTCCTCGAGCCCCAAATGTCACTCTGCGCTGGCTGAATTTGGCTCTTGCCGAGTCAGCGCCGCCCCCTGCAGGTGGGATGAAGCCGTGAAAGGCTGCCAGCGCCCCCCCACCCCCCACCCCCCTTTCTCTGCAGATTTCAGGCTCTGTCTTCCTGCTAACTGCTCCCCCCTGTTTTTTGGGTCACAGCTGTCAGTCTGGATCTTCCCCCCTTCACTCAGGTTTCCGTTGTTCTTCTTCTCAATCCAGCAGCCGTCAGTGGATCAGAAGCATGCTGCTTTACTTTGGTGTCTCACAGGCCCGGCAAGATCAAAAGACTTGGCGCTGGTGGCCTTTTTCTTCTGCCCCTGTGAGCAAATTCATTTTGACTGGAATTTATTTTTACATTTTTCTCAAATAAATCACATCTCCCCTCAGCTGAGTTTACGTTAGGCGGCCAGCAGGTGGCATCGTTGAGCTGTGGTGTGCATGTGGCATTGGAAGGAATGCTGGGAATTTTCAGTGCGCGGGTGGTAGCAAGCGTGGGAAGCCGACCGCAGCATTTTTCTGCCCGTTTTCCCTGTTTTATCTCATTTATTATGTGTGTCATAAGTTCTGAGTGTGTGTCGTTTCATTGATTGGTTGATTATTTATCAGGCTGACCCCCCTTCCCACACACACACTATACACACACACACACACACACTCACACTCACACTTGAAAGCCTCCTATTGACAGGGCCACTGCAGTGCTTCACACTGCTGCCCTCTGCTGTTCGTAGGGAGGATCACACGTGTGTCATTGCCCTTTTTGAGTGGTGGGAACCAATTAGCTTCCACACACCTCTGACACACACACACACACACTCTCACACACACACTCAAGGGGCTCGTCACAAGCTCTGAATAATTAATGGCTCTCCCTCTAATGACGTCTCTTGGGTGTGTGTGTGTGTGTGTGTGTGTTCATACGTACATGAGTGTTCTTTAAGTGGGTGACATGTGTTGGTATGCCCCCCCTCCCACCTCCTCAACCTCCTTCACACACACAAACACACACTTCCTGTGCAACGTTCTGATCCAACCTCTGGGATGATCCTCTGATCTGTGTGTGTGTGTGTGTGTGTGTGTGTGTGTGTGTGTGTGTGTGTGTGTGTGTGTGTGTGTGTGTGTGTGTGTTGATATTGTGTGTGTGTGTGTGTTTGGTCCCATGTGTGACATGAGGCAGTGGATTCCTTTGTAAACTCTGGGATGTTTGTGGTGTTTGATGAAGTCTCCCTCTCAGTGCTTCAGCTCCGGGTTTGTGACATCAAAGAGTGTTTGGGCCCCAAAAATGTTATTTTTTGTTCCGTTTGTGTTGCTTTATGAAAGCTGTTTAAATGGAATGCATTATGTCCAATAACATCATTTCCTCCTTGACCCCCCCCAAAAAAAAACAAAAAACAAAAACAAAAACAAAAAAACAAACAAAACAAAAACAATAGAAAGAAACTACAGCTCTTGAGTCAGTGAGTCTTGAGTCAGTGAGTCTCGAGTCAGTGAGTCTTGAGGCAGTGAGTCTTGAGTCAGTGAGTCTTGAGTCGATACAACAGGAACCCACGGAGGCCAGTCGGCACTTTCCCAGAACAAGAGGCTGAGCGTTTTATTTCTGCGCTTCTGTCAGAAGATGTTTGACCTGACGTGATTAGAATAACAGACGATGTCCAGGGTTCTCCCGGGATCTGGGAAGCGGACGGGCCAGATACAATGTTTTTATCCTCATCCCTCGGATTCAGTCGTCCTCCGTCAGCTCGCTGGAGTTCAGTCACTCGGTTGCTGGGTGAAAAGTCTGGGTTGTTGCTGATGTCTTTGCTACCAGTGAGAGGAGAGTGGTGGAGGGAGGGCAACACATTAACATTAGCATTTAGCAGCGTCTGCAGCTGAGCATCTGGTTCCCATTGTGGGGATTAAAGCACAGCCGCGTGTGTGTGATACCTTTTGTTTCATTCTGCTTCTCCTGGGACTTTTCACATCAGCTGTCTTGCTTTTTCCGTCTTTGCACTCTTTAAGGTGTGTGTGTGCGTGTGCGTGTGCGTGTGCGTGTGCGTGCGTGTGCGTGTGCGAGAGAGAGAGAGAGTTTACTTGTTTCCAGGCATATTCATGAATCCATAATGATGTGACCTCCATCTGTGCCGCAGCAGTTTGTGCTGCAGGATGAGCTTCAAACCTGAAATGCTCCCTTTAAGAAATGTTGCTCTCTGTGGAAACACCAAGTCAGACTGGACATGATTCTCCAAGCGCAGCTTTTCCCAAACTCCTGAATTTGCTCCTTTTCTTAATCTGATAGAGAAGTGCACATTTTATTTAGCTTTTTATTGTTTTTCTTGTGACAGAAAATTCATTTTTGTCTTAATTTTTCACTCTTGTGCGTGATGAAAGAAAGAAAATCATTAATTATCAACTTGCAAACACAAGATTGTGAGCCGTCAGTGAACCGACTCTCACGCACACACACACTCACACCTGCGTCGGCACATTTGCATGACACAACTGAAGGTCAGCGGCCTGCCGTGCAGCTGCTGCTCCCTCTGAAGCATGTGATCACTGCCGTTGTCACCTGGTGCGTTGCTTTGTGTGCAGAAAACATCTCAGATGCTTTGGTTTGTGTTGGATGGTGTTGATGTGACGTGGCTGAATCCTCTTCTGATTGGCTGCTGCGTCTTCCTCTCCTTTCTCTCTTTGCATGTGCTGCTGCTGTTCAACTACTCTGCCTTGGCTTGGTGTTCATCACAGGTAAGAACAACCCCACCCACCCCAGCCCCGCCAAAGTGTGTGTGTGTGTGTGTGTGTGTGTGTGTGTGTGTGTGTGTGTGTGTGTGACATCTCCCCAGTCTTCGCCGCTATGGGCCTAATTCCGTATGCGCTCTGCCTTTGCTCTACTATAATTTTTCCACGTGCAGCCCCCTGCCAGCAGGGGGCTCCCCACCCCGACTCCCCCCACACCCTCCACACCCAACTCCCTCTGCCTACTGACCCATTTTTTCCCTCCCCACCGTCTCCAGAGGGGGGAGGTAGAGTGTGTAGGAGGGGTGGAGGAGGAGAGGGAGCGCTGCCTCCTGCTGCTTGCTCGCTCTTTGATGCACAAAGCGCCAGTTGAAGCGCTGCAGCGGGAGGAAGATGGTGTGCGAGTGTGTGTGCGTGTGTGTGAGTGTGCGAGTGTGTGCGTGCCATATTTGATGAGAGCACCTCCTGCTGACTGTTTGCTCAACACAAGAGTCGTAGTGCTTCCTGGTTTCTGTTCAACCTGTTGTACATCGTGTGAGTGTGTGTGTGTGTGCGCGCGTGTGTGTGTGTGTGTGTGAGAAGTGATGCGACATAATCCTGAATCGGAAGTTCTATGTTCCTTTTCCCAAATCCTTCTTTACACAATATTACTCTCTAAAATATCCAGAGGACATCATATTTAGCCCTCTGTTTCCAGCCACCAGCCAAAAACACTGGCCGTTTAGCCTCTTGCTAACGCGTCCTTGGCCCTCCCGCACCTTCGGAACGAGACAAATCCATGAAATGTATTTGTATTTATGGGAATGGCAAGTGGGCGGGGCCTGAGAGAGGTAGTATATGTGCCCTTTGTGATGTCATGACGTCCAACGTGAGCAGCATCGTCTCACTTCCCCGGGGTTTCTTGGTCGTGTTGCAGTGTTTCTCGCGGCCACCAGTCATGCAATAGCGCGCACGCTTCAGTTGCCACTCGCGGAACCGCCGGCTGCGCTGCATAAATATTTCATGTAATGGAGTGAAGAGATGTAGTGAGGGAGGATGAAAAGCTCTCGTGTCTCCTCAGACATGCACGCTCACACTCCCACTCACGCTGCAAAGCACAAGTCACCTGTTGTTTCCGAGGGTTCCGTGCTGCGCTGTCTCTCTCTCCCTCCCTCCCGATGCTAAAGCTAACTAGCTCAGCCCAACCCTTTCACCAGTAATTTACTGCGACCACTACGGGCTGAAATATGTGCCACCAGAAACTGAATTTGAATCATTTATATTTGAATTTGAATAGCTAAATGCAACTAATTTAATTAAAATTTTGAATTTGAATCAGACCATTTGAAATTGTATTGTTAAATTTGAATCATTGCATTGAAAAACTGTATTTGAATAGTAAAATTTGATGTTGAAATTCAATAAAAAATTGATTGTCACTGAAAATCCAACTGTCTAGACATCTTCACATTCAGTTCTCAAAATTCAAATTTGCTTCTCAAAATTCAGTTTCAATTTACTGTGACAGACATCCGGGTGCTTGAGGATGAAGGGGAAGAGCAATCGAGTTCAGATACACAGGACTCCTCTTCGGCCAATCAGCACTTACTTTTGTACACTTATGTTGATGGACCGGCGTTCCGGTTCAACTCGCTACTATGTTAACTGGCTTTGTTTACTCGCAACTGTGGTCCAACTGAACACATTCCATGTTTGTTATTTTTGAACGTTTCCTTGTCTGTCTGGTCGGAGCGATGTGAACAAACAGAGTTGGAAGGAGTTGTAATGAATTTTTTTCATGTATTGGTAGGTGACAGATATGTGACTGACAGGTGCATATGGGCATGGCTCGCCTGCTGTCAGCGGTGTGAAGCAGCCTCTCCATGTAGCAATGGGAAGACGTGCTTAAAAGTGGACTTCGGCAAGTCACAGAAAGTGTTTCATGGGGATTTGGGGTCGGTGCGCTGCCTAAGAGTTACGTCTCTTCGGCCAATCAGCACTTACTTCATCCTCCAAGCACCTGGATGTCTGTCACAGTAAACTGAAACTGAATTTTGAGAAGCAAATTTGAATTTTGAGAACTGAACTTGAATTGTGAGAAATGAATGTGAAGATGGACAGTTGGATTTTCAGTGACAATCAAATTATTTTTATTGAATTTCAATTTCAAATTTTACTATTCAAGTACAGTTTTTCAATGCAATGATTCAAATTTAACAATACAATTTCAAATTATGTGATTCAAATTCAAAATTTTAATTCAATTATTCGCATTTCGCTATTCAAATTCAAATATAAATTATTCAAATTCAGTTTCTGGTGGCACATATTTCAGCCCATAGACCACTCACTTTCTCTTTTACTTCACAATAATCCCAGCCATCCCGCCGCCAC
>NW_027466156.1:607500-630000 GCF_046127955.1 Nelusetta ayraudi
CAGCCTGTAAAAGCTGCACTGGATTCAGTCCTGCGGAGCCTCTCAGAGCTGCTGGTGTCCTGCTGACCCAGATACCATCAGCACCAGCAGGCTGCGCACACACTCTGAGGATGATGCACTTATTAATATTTTAGTCCTGTACATTTAGTCTTTTAGTCTCGGATCTGCACTTTGCCTTTTCTCCCTTCCTGTCTAGTTGGCACTGTTTTGTCATTGACAGTCTGGTGAATGATGGTGGGTGTGAGGAAAGTTGTTGATCAGGAGGAAGAGGAGGAATAGCCATGAGTGTGCGTTTTTCTTTTCTGTGTATGTTTTACTGCATTAAATATTTATATATATTTTGAGTTTGTGTGTCTTGTATGGTTCATCAGTCGTGTGCGACTGTGAAACTCTTCCTGTGCCAACCAGCCGAACCAGCCGTGCCAGGGGCCTCCTGCTCTTTCTCCTACAGTTCAGTCTGGTTTCAGTCATCTGGAGGTTTGGCCACTTCAGGGACTGCTCTTTAGATGGGACATCCGAAAATATGGGCAAAGTTGTTGTTGATTGACACACTTTATGTGTCTAAACCTTCAAACAGTAATTGTATTTTTAAAGTTTGAATTTAAATTCCTACCTCCGCTCGACACTTTCAACAATGTCCCGTGAACCGTGAACGCATCACTGCTACCTCCACGCTCCGTTCCACTTGATTCCTAATTCCGCTCCTTGTTTTCCAATCATCCCCTGCTGCTGCTACTGCTGCTGCCGCTGCTGGCTGGCTGGACGGTGTGTGTGCCAATCGGTGTGTGTGTTGTGTGTGTCTGTGTGGAGCTGAGCGGAGCGCTGTTCAGTCAGTCTGCGGGCGGAGAAACGAACCGGTAGCCCGGGCCGCCGGAGTCTTGTGTCGCCGTCAGGGAGCTGCCGAGGAGCGGACAGGAGGAGGAGGAGGCGGAGGCGGAGGGCCGGGCACCGCTCCTCCGGAGAAACTGGAAATAATCCGAGGTGCAATTTGAATCACAATCGAGGCCGGAGCCGAGTCGAGAGGCCCCCGGCTTGTGGTAGCGGCTGGCTCTGCGGGGGATGTGCGCACACAATGGGCGACGACGCGCCGCCGCCGTCCGGGACGCGGCACTAGAATAATATTTACCCCCCCCCCCCCACACCCGGAATGGAGGCGCCGAACACGGAGCTGTCAGCGGAGGACGGCGGACGCCTCTGAAGGAAAACAACACCCGGACTGAAGTGTGTTCTGCCGGTCGGAGCTCCGCCGGTCGGAGGACGACCTGCACCCGCTGCTGCTGCGCGATGAAGACAGAGCGCACGTCCTGCGCCGAAACCAGCGCTGTTTGCACATCTGGATGAGCCGGGGAGCAGGTTGTCGCACCCCCCTCACCACCACCTCGAGGCGTCTGCGACTCAGTGCCGTTGAACCCGTTCTGCCCTCCGAGGAGGAGGAGGAGGAGGTTTGCTACTCATTCAAGTGAGCCAGTGAGCGGAGGAGGAGGGGGATAGCAACAAACAGCAGCAGCAGAGTGAAGAAGTTTCAGTGGAGGAGGTGGGGGCTGAGCAGGATGTTCCTGCTGGACACCAACGGTGGCGTTGGCGCTGCCGAGAGGATGGAGAGCGGCAGTGGCAGTGGTGGGACGCCACCACAGAAGAAGACGGTGTACAGGATCTCTCTCACCCTGGTGAAGAGGGAGAGTCTGGACGAGGAGCCCCCCCGCCAGCTCAGGAGGGAGGGCTCAGTGGAGCTCCAGCGTGGTGGTGCTGGTGGCGGAGGCCTGCTGGAGCAGCTGCAGGAGGTGGAGGACGAGTCGGACGAGCGCTCGCTGGCGGCAGCGTCCCGCGGCCACATGAGGAACTTCCGCACCTTCAGCACGGGGCAGCTGGAGCTGGGACGCCTCAAGGTGTCCAGGAAGCTGCTGCTGCTCCAGGAGAAGAAGGCGGAGGGAGGAGGAGGAGGGGAAGGTGCGAAGGAGGACACGCCCCCTACTGAGCCAGGGGTGCAGAACGGCGGCGTGACGAAGAGGAGGTTCCTGAAGGCCAAGAGCGTGGAGGAGGCGACCTCTGACCTGGCTCCCGCCGAGACGGAGACTCCGCCCCCCAAGCGTTCAGCCGGCCTGCTACGCCGCAGCTTCAGCTTTCGCCACTGGAGCAGCGGTGGCGGCGAGCTGCTGCGCCTGCGGGCCCTCGCCAAGGACCGACACCACAGCAGCTCCGGCTGCATCGGGGCGCTCCAGGACACCAAGGCGGCGGCGTCCCAGGCCCCGCCCTCACCACTGGTGCCGGTGGCTGCGCCCACCTCTGCCGCCGCCGTGGCCACGCCCACCCGGCAGAAGAGCCGCACGCTGGAGACAGGCGGCGTCCTCCGCAAGACGGACTCGCTGTCGGAGCTCAGCCGAAAGACCCGTACGCTGGACAACAGCGACCTGCAGCGACTTGGTGGGGGTGGGGCCGGCGGAGGGGGAGGGGCCTTCCTGCTGAGGGGCAGCGGTGGCCGCTCCAGCGAGCGGCGCCTGGTGCGCTTCTTCAGCGGCATCTTCTCCTCCCGGGGGGGCGGGGCCCCGGCGCCGGGCAGCCCCGGCCTGGAGCAGCGCCCCCTGCAGCGCGGCACGAGAAGGGTCCTGTCACAGTCCAGCTGCGAGAGCGTCGACGGGGGCGGAACCCAAGGTAAAGCCACACCCACCACCAAGACCACCCCACCCTGACGACCAGCGACCCGCTGAAGGTTCAAGTGAGGTTGTTAGTTTGGCGAGGAGAGTGTTTGTTAGAGCAGCAGGGTGTGTGTGTGTGTGTGTGTGTGTGTGTGTGTGTTTGTGTGTGTGTGTGTGTGTGTGTGTGTGTGCCAGCAGGTGTTTGTTCTGGGCAGCAGGGTGATGTTTGGTTGTGGTGCCGCTGTTTGTCTTTCATTACTCCCCTCAGTCCTTCCACAGCAGCCACTCTGGAAGAGTGAGACACAAATCCCCCTGAAAAAACACAAAAAGACCCGAGTGAAAACTGTCTGATTGACTGGAGGGAGGCTGGAACTGAGGCTGCTGCACGTCTCAGGCTTCTTCTTGTGAGCTCTGTTTTTTATCTTGCACACAGGACACACACACACACACACACACACACTTATACACGCAGCAGCAGAAGCAGTAGTAGCAGCAGCAGCATCCTCTTTCCATGTGGAAAACATGACAAAGCAGGAAGTAAGTTTGTACTGTATACACACACACACACACACACACACACACACACACACACACACACAGGACTTCCTGTCTGTGTCCTCCAGATGTTGCAGCCAGCTGTAGTTTCATACCACCAGTTCAGCTCAGTGTGTGTGTGTGTGTGTGTGTGTGTGTGTGTGTGTGTGTGTGTGTGTGTGTGTGTGTGTGCGTCAATGTGTTGCACCGAATCTGTTGAATTTATTTCACATTTATCAGAAGACATTTGAAAGTGGGACGAGCCATCATCACAAATTGAGTGGACAAGTGTTTTGTCCAATCACATCTGCTCAGGGGGGGCGTGGCTAGCAGCTCTGCTGGGCAAAGTCTAACTGAACTGCTCCTCCTCCTGCTGCTGCTAGCCACGCTTTAGCATTCTCGCCAGTCCCCGTGCGCAGCGTCAAAAGTCAGTGCGTTTACATTACTAGAGAAATTACAATTATTGCCTTAGTCCGATTATGATCGGAGTTTGAGAACTCCGATTGAGACACCCAGATAATGCGATTAGAATTCGACTTTCTCTGCCATGCCTTAGTCGGACTATTGACTGTCTCCCTCTCGCGACTCATGACCGCAGAACTACATCGTCTAACAAAACAGACGGCGCGAAAAACCGGAGAAACAACCTCGCAAACGTGAATAAGAATGTGAGGATGAGACCGGGGCGATGCTTTCTCTTCTAAAAGAGATGGACATATTAAAATAACGCGCAACGGAGACCTTTTTTAAAAGGGTAGCGCAGCAAATGCATGGCTCCGGCTTTGCGCACCCCTGAACAAATAGGTATTCGTTCGTATTTATATTTCTACCTTTTCGTTCACATTTTTTGTAAGTTAGAAGAACTTTAACTTTAACTATTTTGGTAATTCCGCTGTTATTCTGCTGGAAACAGCGTGCAGCGGCACGAGCTTCCTCCACGGTCGGCACTTTAATGAGCGTGTGTATAACTGAAGACACCGTTCCTTTGCAAAACCTGTACACAAACTCTCCCACCAGTCTGTGCAGAACCCGCATCCAACAAGAACGAGAGTTTTGGGTCCGTGGCGACGGCACAAAGCGTAGCATCGAAGTGTTGTTGTAGCCCTCCAACAGCAAACAACGTTCTTGTCTACCTTTTAAAATAACCATGAGCACGAGAAATAGGGTACACCTTATCTGCAAAGTAACACGTACATTATGTACTATCGTACATATCGTAATGATGTAATATGTCAACCGAAAGCAGCTGACCAGCTGAAAAGACTCACGCCACCCCCTAGTGTTGGGAGGAGGACACGTTCCCATCAATAATTCGAATTTCTCAGCTGCATGTATACGGTGACAAGGTGAGAACTCCGATTGGACGAGAAAACCGAATTATTGCTTAGTCCGATTAAGCTCTGCATGCTGAGTGATGCTTGGTAGCAGGGGCGCCACCCACTGGCTACTGCGGTCACTGCGGCCAGAGACGAGGGGGCCCTCAGGGGCCTCACTGGTCCACCTAGCAGGTTTAGCGGCGAGGTGTCTCCACGAAGGCCTCCAGCCGCCGACATCGTTAGCATTCCTGAGCCGCCAGTCAGTCAGGTGGCTGGTGGGCGGAGTCAGAGACGCATCATTTCCTGTCAGATTGACTGACATGACTGACATGACTGACTGACTGGCAGGATGGTGTTGTTTATCTTTATCTTATCTTTATCTTGTTTGTCTATGCGTAGGGACAGTGGTGCGGATGACTTCCTGTCTACTGCTCTGTTAGCGCCGTTAGCGCCGTTAGCTCCTCCAGGCGGCAGACACCCCGGCCCGTCGGCCAATGAGACACTGTCGCTGCACATCAGCACACCAGGAGCCCCGATCCCCCCCCCCCCCCCCCCCCCACATCATCTCTGCTGACCCCCATGTGTCTTCATGCACTGCAGGGGTGTGTGTGTGTGTGTGTGCTTGCAGCAACCCACAGGGAGCAAATGTAGGGGAATGTGTGTGTATGTATGTGTGTGTATGTATGTGTGCGCGTGCACATGTGTGTGTGTGTGTGGATGTGGATGTGGGTGTGTATACAGGGCGTGTCAGCCTCTGTGTGTGTGTGTGTGTGTGTATGCATGACCTATATCCACAGCCATGCAGAAGTAATGTACACTGCATGTGCCACACACACACACACACACACACACACACACACACACACTGGCCATGTTTGCATCAGCCGTCTCTTCGCTCTCCTGGAGACGAGGATGAGTGTGAAGATGCTCCCTCTCCTTTATTTCTCTCCCCCTTCACCTCACACCCTCTCTCTCTTTCGATCTCTCTCTTGTTCTCTCTATCTGTTTCTCACTCACTCACCAATAAACGCACACACGCACAACTGCAAGTGCACAAACACACACACACACACACAGACAGACAGACACACACACAGATCAAGTGGTTTCGATGTTGCTGCTCCAGTCGGAGCATCTTTTTGATCTTCCTGCCTGCTCTTCCTCCACCCGCAAACTAGGCCTGCTCATGCACACACACACACACACAGACGCACACACGCTGGAGTCCCCAGTACAATGGCCATAATGGGGAGAAAATCCTATTAGGGGAAATGCTGCAGGCAGAGCAGAGGAGAGGATGATGGAGAGGTAGTTCTCCTCCTCCTCCTCTATCCTTCCCTCCTCCTCATTCTTCTCCTCCTCCTCTATCCTTCGCTCCTCCTCCTCCCCTGTCCTTCTCTCCTCCTCCTCTATCCTTCCCAGCCTCCTCCTCTGCTACCTCCCCTCCTCCTCATTCTTCTCCTCCTCCTCTATCCTTCGCTCCTCCTCCCCTGTCCTTCTCTCCTCCTCCTCTATCCTTCCCAGCCTCCTCCTCCGCTACCTCCCCTCCTCCTCATTCTTCTCCTCCTCCTCTATCCTTCGCTCCTCCTCCCCTGTCCTTCTCTCCTCCTCCTCTATCCTTCCCAGCCTCCTCCTCCGCTACCTCCCCTCCTCCTCATTCTTCTCCTCTTCAATCATTCCCTCCTCCTTCCTCCTCTGTCCTTCCCTCCTCCTCCTCCTCTGTCCTTCCTTCCTCCTCATTCTTCTCCTCCTCCTCTATCCTTCCCTCCTCCTCCTCCTCTCATTGTTTACCTCCTCTCTGCTCGGCCCCGCCTCTCTCAGATCCATCATGCGTGCCTCTCCTTCTTTAATCAATTCTGTGTAAACATTTCCTCCTCCTGCTCCTTGGTTTCTTTTTCTCCTGTGTCTCTTCGTCTCTTCGTCTCCTTGTCTCCTTGTCTCCTTGTCTTCTTGTCTCCTCGCCTCGATATCTGAAAAGTTTTAAAGATTCCTGCATGAATTCCCAGTGTTTCTTAAAACAATTTTTCTTCCTCACTCTCTTCTGTAAAGAGAAGAAATCGTCTCTTTGTGATGTCACAGGCTTGTAGGCTGATCATTTCTAGCAGGAGGCAGCAAACAGAGGGCTAATGCCCTTGTTTCCCAGACCTCTGTTTGAGGTGTTGACGCTGTTTTTGCGATTGTTTTCTTTTGTGGTGAAAGCCCCCTACTGAGCGCGCTCCACTGGCCTGACCCGTCGGCACTAACGACCCAGTCAGAACGCAGCAGGTTGCAGCGCGCCACAGAACCAGGACGGCCCTCTGGCCCAGTTCTGGTGTCCCACAATGCCCGGTTTGCCACCGCAGTGACTGGCAGAGAGAACACAGTGGGTCGTGATAGCAGCTCAGCCACAGTGCGCCACACAGTGCACTGTTTTCATTGTATTGATACAGTTTTTGGAATTTTGTTTTTATTGTATTATAAATACTGCGATTGCACTGGTGCTGCTCCTACTGGAACCCTGGGGGAATTCAATATCAATCTATCTATCCGTCTATCCATCCATCCATCCATCCATCCACTAATAAGCATCCATGCTCATATTATTTATGCACCAATTAGGATGCACCTGAGACGATGCCGGCCCTATTACTGCATGCAGCGTTCGTTATGCAACTGGATTAGCGCTAAGCGTTTACTGTCGAACCTGTTCCGGGCCACCGGGCCACTCCCAGAACTCCTGTTCCCTGCAGGGACATCAGTCATGCTGCTTACTTGTGAATGTTATTTCAAAAAAAAAAATAAAGGAGCAAAAACTGGAAATGAGCAAACTCTGGCGAGTCATGCGAAGGAAGAAGACGACTCATCTTCCGACGCATAAAGAAACAAAACAGGAACCCGGGTGGAGTCAGGTGACCTGCTGCTGCTGCTGCTGCAGGGCGTGAGGCTGATGGCTGTCCTCTTCCACCTGGTCTGGGTCCTTTACATCGGATCCTGCTGCCAAGTTGTGTCATCTGTCATGTTGTAGTGTGTGTGTGTGTGTGTGTGTGTGTGTGTGTGTGTGTGTGTGTGTGTGTGTGTGTGTGTAATATGTCTGAATACAGACGAGGCTGTGCAGCGACTGTGATTCCTCTGTTGAGCTCCACCAGCCTCCACATCTGACTTTACCCCTGCACACACACACACATACACACACACACACACACACACACACTCGCTCAGGGTGCCCCTGCTTATTAGCCGGCTGCCGTGTCGCTCCAGTGGCAGAGGTTGTTCTGGGGTCAAAGAGCATGTGTGTCGTTCCAAACCCCCCCACCGCCCCCCTCTTTATCCTCACCCTTCACCCCTCCCCCATCTCCCCCTCACTTCCTTTGCAGACCCAAATTGGATGTGTGTGTGTGTGCGTGCGTGCGTGCGCGCGCGCGTGCATGTGTGTGTGTGTGTGTGTGTGTGTGTGTGTGTGTGTGTGGCTTAAAGGACTTGCACTCCCTTATTTGAAGAAGCCGTCGGAAGCAGTGAAGTAGCACATTCCACACACACACACACACACACACACACACACACACACACACTAATTCCTCAGCTGGTGTGTGTGTGTGTGTTTTAAAGTGTTGCACGCTCTGGCTCGCCACTGACACCCCTCGCGATGTGACAGTAACCACTGCGCTCTGGGTGTGTGTGTGCGTGAGTGTGGACTGACTTCTCGGCTGCTACCACGAGACCGTTTTAAAACACAAGCCCAGACAGCCTAGCCTAACTCTGGGAATACCCATGATGCACCTGTGTAATCCACTAAAACAAAAGATGCTGTTCCAACATTTAGTGCCGAGTCAGCGTCAACAAAAAGAAGAAGGAAGAGAAGAAGAGAAGAAGCTTTAGAAGAAGCGATTTTTTAAGATATATTTTTAAGGCGTGTTTTCTGCATCACACCCCTCTCACAGCAACCACACTGTGTGTGTGTGTGTGTGTGTGTGTGTGTGTGTGTGTGTGTGTGTGTGTGTGTGTGTGTGTGTGTGTGTGTGTGTGTGCTCCCCGAGGCCACGTCCCATAATGCACCACTGACGTGGCAGCAGAAACAGTGGCTGGGACGTTTGGCAGCTCTTACATCAGGTCTCTGTCTGTCACTGAGGATGGATAGAAACACGCACGCACACTGCGTGCTGTCATCTTACAGTAAAACGAGTCATGTCACCTCTTGGCATGGCTCTTTTTCAAATGTGTCTGGCGTGTACGATCCGTGTAGCGTGCACGCACGCACGCAGCAGGTTGCTGAGATCATCTCCATTTCTGTCAGCTTAGCACGACTTCCTGGACTGTCAGATAAACTCTGATTATACAGACACCTTCGTGTGTGAGTGTGTGAGTGTGTGTCCGTGTCTGTGTGTTCAGATGAGGAACCAGTCGCTCCGTCCTGGTGTTGAAGCTGTTTGACGACAAAAACCTGCGGCGTGCTGCCAGCCTGTGTGTGTGTGTGTGTGTGTGTGTGTGTGTGTGTGTGTGTGTGTGTGTGTGTGTGTGTGTGTGTGTGTGTGTGTGTGTGTGTGTGTGTGTGTGTGTGTGTGTGTGTGGGTGGGGGATGATTCAACCCTACTGATTAAAAGCGCTTGATATTTAGGTCACTCTGTGTGTGTGTGTTGGTATCTGCTCTAGCCGGGACGTGATCGTTGGTGGCAGAATTGCATCCTGGGACTTTGAGTCCCAGAGAGACAATGTGCCAGTTTCACTGCTTTCCTTCCCGGCGCTGTGAGGTTTAAAGCGGCTCCTCTACCAGCAGCCGCAGCCTCGTCTGCACCTGCTGCCGCCGCCACCACCACCTCTTCCACCTCCTGCTGCCGGCGTTCCCACAAATCCAGCCACTGACCACCCCCTCTGCCGCCCCACCCCGCCCCGCCCCGCCCCTTCACCTCCCGCCAACAGCTGGGCTGCACAAGGCTGGCTGCTGTTTCGGCCGTGGCGGGCGGAGGTTTGTGGCGTTGCCGGGAGGGGCGGCCGATGGGAATGTTGTCGGGATTTCCCTGAAGCACGGAACGCTGGAATAAACCAAGGGGCAGATGGGGGAGAAGCTACAAGACGGAAAACAAATTGTATCATCAAAACGATGTCGTTGAAAATATTCCCGCTGAATGTCAGAGTCCAAAACGTCTGGATTGATATTGAAGGCAACAAAGTTATGCATGATCATGATAATTGGATTCAAGCCCACATATGACACTAGAGATGTATTACCCAGAATGCTTTGCCTTCAGGGGCGGCTGCAGGTCGTCTGTCAGCCTTGGCCCGTGTGTGTGTGTGTGTGTGTGTGTGTGTGTGTGTGTGTGTGTGTGTGTGTGTGTGTGTGTGTATTTGCTCAGTCTGACAGGGTGGTGGCGTGCGACATGAATACTAAACAGCACCTCAGATCACCACCGGGGGTCAGAGGTCAGCAGTTCAGGAAGGCGGGGGGGCAACTCCATCCATCAGGTTTTTTTAGTTTTCTGTCAGTGGCTGAAGTTCGAGGTGCCGAGTCGGCTCAAAGGTCCAGTTCAGGGTTTTTTTCTGTGTTTCATGATGGAGGGCGTTGGAAGTGTAAACACCAGCATCCCCCTCCCTTGTCTACCTCACAATCTGATCGGCCTCGTCCAATCAGAGCTCTTTGTCTCGGCACGGCAACGGTTGGTCGCCTGCCATCCACTTCCTGCTCCAACTTCCTGGGTTTTCCCTCAGGCCGCGTTAATGAGTGGAGGTTGGGGTGTGTGTGTGTGTGTGTGTGTGTGTGTGTGTGTGTGTGTGTGTGTGTGTGTGTGTGTGTGTGTGTGTGTGTTCGTGTGTGTGTGCTACCACTTCAACCCTTTTTGTTTTGCATTTCAACTGTGTGTTTTTTTTCGCCACACAGCGACAAGGTGTGTGAGCCTTTGCGTGTTGGTTAGGTGGTTTGGTGTGTACTGTTAGGTGTGCGTGTGCGTGTGTGTGTACCGGCCAGACAGGTTTAATTAACAGTGACAAGAGGGAAATTGACAAGCAGAAGTGTGCACTGCACACGGCACGCACCTGACGCACAAAAGCACAAACACACCCGTTCTGTACTGCTGTCATCGCCTGACACACACACCCACCCACACACACACACACACACACACACACACACACACACACACACACACACATACATGTTGTTACTGTACCTGGTGAGCTGCAGCAGCTGTGTGACGTAACAGAAGCAGGATGCTCCAGGAAGCTCATCTCCAGCGTCTTCTGACCTGCTGGGAGGAAGTTCAGCTGTCTGTTATTCACAGCCCCCCCCCCCTCCCCCTCCACTCCATTGTCATTTTGTGTTGGTTTTTTCGTGGCTGTTGCCTCCCTCTGAACACTTCGGCCCCGTCACTTTGTGTCATCACGCACGTCGCAGCGGCGGCACCATTGTGCACAACGCTGCACTTCTGTCACTCCCAGTTTTTGGCAGCTGACGCCCCCCCAGCACCAGCAGAGTGTCCGCAGTGTGTGTGTGTGTGTGTGTGTGTGTGTGTGTGTGTGTGGTGGTGGGGGGGGGGTGTCCATCAGTCAGCAGCACATCCCATATTCACAACTCCAGCTTTTCAACATGAAGCGAGACGACTGCGACAACGGCAGCTGTCGACACATGAAGGAAAGGAACACAACATGCACGCACGCACGCACGCACGCACGCACGCACGCACGCACGCTCGCAAGCACACACACACACACACACACACACACACACACACACACACACACACACACACGCCTGCAGGCTGATGCAGGCTGGCGGATTTGAATTGATGATCTTTGCCACCAACACACACACACACACACACACACACTGAGGTTTTAATGGTGCTATTGTTTTAAAAACACACACACACACACACACACACACACACACACACACACACACACACACTCACACACTCACACACTCACACACCCAGCCCTGAGGGGTGAAACTGCCACGCTCCACCCCGGATCCTACTCTGTGTGTGTGTGTGTGTGTGTGTGTGTGTGTGTGTATGTGTGTGTGTGTGTCCCTGGTTAACACGACTGCCGACTGTGACAAATCAGAGCGCCACCGCAGCTTCACGCCTGCCTGCTGGTCACGTGACCTCAGCCCCCCTCATAGCCCCCCCCTCTCCTCATCTCCCACACACACGCACACACATGCACACACACACACACACACACACACACACACACACACTCCTCCACCAGCGACGCTTTAATGTTTCATTGCCAGATTGATTCAAGTAAAAAAAAAGAAAAAAAAAGTCCAAGTTAGAAAAAACCCAGTGGTTTCTGCATGGTGGATCTAGGATGGCGAAGGCAGAGTGAGCCTCTGTCCTGGAGCTGCTGAGTGTTAGACCAGGAGGAGAAGGAGGAGGAGGAAGAGGAGGAGGAGGAGGAGGAGGAGGACGACCTGAGATTCCAGCATGTCGCTTGGCTCTGGCAGGGCGTGACATCATCAGCAGGACAGTCCTGCACGCTGAGCAGGTTCACCCACCTGTCTGTTTTTCTTTGTTTTATTTTAAGTTTATTTTCTGGCTTCTTTGCATGCCTTCATTCTGTCAATCTTCCCAGCAGCGTGTGGGCCAAGCAAACGGCTCGGCTGGGAAGAGTTGAGCTCGTCTTTTGCTAAAAGCTGAGGCCAGTGGGCTGTAGTGATGATGTCACTGTGTGTGTGTTTTGGTACAATGTGCACAACACACACTTTTTTGTTTATCTGCGGTTGAATCTGAATCCTGAGGTGTTGTTGCTGCGTTTTCCACGTGCTGAAGCAGACAAACGATCCCTCAGATCTGTTTCCAGCCCTCTGTCTTTGTGAGTCTGTTGTGTTGCTACTGCTGTGTGTGTGTTGTTGCTGCTGTTGCTGCTTCTGCTGGTATTGGGAGAGATAAACAGTGGTGTGTCTGCCTGCTCGCATCGGCTGCCCTCCAGCCGTCGACTCTCTGGTTGTGAGTCGCGTCGAGTTGAGTCGTCTCACTTTATTATATCTTCCTTCCGCTCTGCTGCTAAAAACAGATTCTTCATGTGTGGAGCATCTGACCGTGAGACATCTGGACAGGAGGCCGAGTCAAAGACGGAGAGACGCTGGGAAAAAGAAAAACACCTTGCAGTTCAATCCCTAACATCAGAGTCCAGTTAGCAAAAGTTGCACATTCACCGGAACACTGTCTTCTTCTTCTTCTTCTTCTTCTTCTTCTTCTTCTTCTTACACAAGCACGTCGCTAAAAAATAGTTCCCCCTCTGTCACTGCACACAATGCACTGTTAAAAGTCCACATGTCACAAAAAAACTCCAAGTCCCCTGCCCTCCTGTAAAACATAAAATCAATGCGCAGCCTGGACTGGATGAGTTTTTTTTACAAATGACAGAGGGGTCGACCTCTGCCCCATCAACTATCTTTCTCTTACGGCTCAACCACACCCCCAACTTAGCCTGGCTTAAAACAAAGTTTTAAAACCTGGCCTTTCCTCTTGTTCTGGCGACTGTAGTTAAAACCAAAGATAAAAGAGTGTTTGTTAAAAACCTCCTGGCATTGGATAAAAACTCTATCTAAAAAACCAAACACGGACGACAAACGCTCACACAGATAAAAACAATGAAAAACAGTCTCTCTCTCTGTGCAGAAGGGACAGGTGTCCTCCACCGCTGGGTTCATCATACTGATAAAAGCGTTCACGGCTACGACGCCGTGGAGGACGCGCCACTGAATGTCTCCATGTCTTTTGGCCACTTGGGCTTTGTAGAGAGTTCTCCACGCGGGCTTATTTCCGTAGTTCAGGTATTTCCTCCACGGCGTATCCCAACGTCCATCTAGTTTGTCTTTGTCCAAAGTTTTGTTCATTGTTTGATAGAGCTTCTTTCCCGTCACGACCTCCAGGGGAACTGCTGGACAGGCTTCCAGCAGAGGGCCGCTGCAGTCGTCCAAGTCTGGGAGCAGGCCGACATGGGGGAAGCTGTCCTCTGGGTCGGGGGTCAGGGAACCTCTGTCATGCAAGCTGAGGTGGGAGTGCTCATGACCGGACAGCCTTCTTCTCCAATGGTCCAGCAGCTGCTTGACAACCCTTTGGGATTTTAGTCCCAGCGTAGAGGCCAATGGGGCGGGATCTTCCAATCCAGGACCGGTCAGATCCACCACCTTGCCCAACGTCATGACCCCTGCAGCTCGGAGGGCCTTGGAGAGAGTCACTCCCCCCCAGCTAGGGTAGTCCAGCAGGGTTCCCTGAAGGACCGGTTCCTGCAAGAGCCAGTACAAAGAGTCGGCCTGCTCCGCCCTCTGCTTCTTCAGGAGGTTCCAAACGTTAAAAACACTCCGATAAAAACAAGGCAGAGAAACTGTGCTCATGCGAGTCGTGTCCATTAAAAACAAACTAAAATCCAGGCCCACAAAATTAAAACGCTGCAGGATGCACCGGGCTAATGGTCTCCACAGAACATCCTTGGGGCCAGTCAAGAGCCTCTGAATAAACTGGAGTCTGAAGGCAGAGCCCCTGCTGGCCAGATGAACCAAACCCTGTCCTCCCTCTTCTTTGGGGAGGAAAAGGATGCTCTGTGGAAGGACGAGACCAAGTTGTTGACGATGAGGGTTCTGCCTCTGTAGGACATTTTAGGCAGCAGCCACTTCCACCATCCTAGCCTCCCCCTCACCGTCTCCAACACATTGTCCCAGTTCTTATTGTTGTGGGTCTCGTCCCCCAAGTAGATGCCCAGGTATTTAAAACCGCCAGTCTTCCACTGCAGCCCACCGGGCAACTTGAGCCTACTCCTCAGCCCCTCTCCCACCATAAGAGCCTCACTCTTCCCCCAGTTAACTCGCAAAGAAGAAATAAAACCAAACTCTGTTAAAAGATTTTCTAAAACACTGATGTCATTTTGCGAGTTGATTAAAACCACCAAATCATCAGCGTACACAGACAGTTTAAAAGACACGCAACACTGAGGGAGACACACACCACTTAAACTCTCCCTTAATTTGTGGAGTAGAGGCTCTATGGACAGAGAGTACAGCATCCCTGAGAGAGAGCAGCCCTGCCTCACCCCCCTCTGAACGTCGAAGGGGGCACTCAGACCACCGTTGACCTTGAGAACACTCTCAATGCCACAATAGAGCACCCGGATCATGGCTATAAAGTCAGGATTGAATCCAAAGGCACCCATGGTCTGCCACAGGTACTGGTGTTCAACCCTGTCAAAAGCCTTTTCCTGGTCTATGGAAATAAGACCAGTCTCAAGAGCCAATGAACTGGAGAGGTCCAAAAAATCCCGAATTAAAGTGACATTGTCACTTATGAGCCTGCCCGGCACGCAGTAGGTCTGGTCAGGGTGGATGATGGACGACATCACCTCTCGCAGCCTAAGGGCCAGAGCTTTGGACAGGATTTTGTAATCCGTGCACAGCAAGGACACCGGCCTCCAGTTCCTGATGTCCTGCAGGTCTCCCTTCTTTGGCAGTAAGGTGATGACGGCCCTCCTACAGCTCACCGGGAGTTTTCCCTGTTTGATGCTGTCGTTGATTGTCAGGAGAAGATCTGGTCCGATGACCGGCCAGAAGGACTTATAAAAGTCCACAGGAAGGCCGTCGATGCCAGGAGCTTTTCCACACTGCAGGCTCCCCAGGGCGGCTTCCAGCTCCATGAGCGTTAGTGGAGCCGCCAACTGGGGGCTTTGCTCCTGGCTCACCTGAGGGAGACCGCTGAGGAAGTTGCTGTCCATTACTCGACCACTCGCTCTTATAGAGGTCTCTGTAGAAACCGGCAGCATTTCCTAATCCCAGAAGAATCCGAAATTTCGGAACAGCTACCCGCGCGTAAAGAATGAATGATCTTCCTTTGTCCATTTTTCTTCTCCAGCCCAAAGAAAAACTGAGAGGGAGCATCCATCTGCGAGATGTTCATAAACCGCGACCTGACCAGCGCCCCCTGCGCAGAAACCCCGAGCAGGTTGGCTAACGCCGATTGTTTGGACTTGAGGGAATCTAAATGCCCTCGATTTCCTGTAGAAACAGCTAAGGACTGTAACTCCTCTACCTGTCTCTCCAGATCCCTTACGGTCCGGGTTAACTCACCTGTGGCAAAGCGAGTGAAGCTCTGGCAAAGTTGTTGGGTCTGAGTTTTCCCAAAATCCCACCATTGTTGGATGGTGGGGAAATTGGGTCTGCTCTCTCTGTGGGATAACCAAAAAAACTTAAAAGCAGTTTTAAAAGCCTGGTCATTTAAAAGAGCTGTGTTAAAAGGCCAATAGGCACTATTTAAACGAATATTCTGAATAAAAATGGAACAGGACACAAGACAATGATCGCTAAAACCAACAGGCTGGATTAAACACCTTTTAAAAATATTTAAAAGGTGATTAAAACAGTAAAAGCGATCAAGTCTGGCGAGGTATAAAAAATTTTCTTTGGTATGGCTCCAAGTGTACCGTCGTCTGTTTTGATTAAAAACTCTCCACAGGTCAGACAGCTCGTGATCTTTGATGAGCTGTCTGAGCCTGTGAGACGACCCAGGGTGTGGCTCAGGATGATTCCTGTCCAGTGCGGGATCTTCAGTGCAATTAAAATCGCCGCCTAAAAACATAAAATCATCATGGCAGGTTTTAAGAACATCATCAAGCTTTTTTAAAAATGTAAGTCTCTCCAACCCTCTGGTTGGAGCATAGACATTTAAAAACACTAATTTTACATTTTCATAAAAAGCTATAACCTTTAGTAAAAACCCTGGAATGATTTCCTCAACACTAAAAGAAGCCGGTAAAAAATTCTGAGCCAATAAAATCCCAACCCCACCGCTGGCACTGGAATTATGGCTCAGAATCACCTCCCCTTTAAAATCCCTCTTCCAGTCCCTGACAATATCGTCAGTGCTGTGTGTTTCCTGAAGAAACAATACATTTAATCTTTTTAACTCCATCAATTTAAAAAGAGCAGCTCTTTTAAAATCAGCCCGGGCTCCATTCATGTTTAAACTCCCCATGTTAAAATCACACATGAATGGAAAAAAAAATAAAAACTCAGTAAAACAACACACCAGTGGCACAACGATCAATAAAAGTAAATTAAACATCAATTTCCCCCTTGTTTAACTCTTCTCTGGCCTTTCCTATGTGCCTTCTGAGTCTGTATACTTCCTGGTCGGTGAGCACTTCTCCAAACTTCCTCGTGAGGGGTTTGGCGGAGTTGATGAACCGCCTAAGGTCCGAGAAGTGCTGCCATACTGACGTTTGTCTCACCCCTTTCGTGTCTTCAAGGAATTTTTTCAGCAGTGCAACCGAGTAAGGTGCATCGTTGTCTTCTTGGGTTAAAACACAGTCACTCTCAACACTCGTGGCTGTCTTTCTATTTTTTGCTTTTTCTTTTACAAGTTCAGTTAATTTTCTCTTTTGTGACAGTTTCAACATTTCATCATCATCATCGGACATTGCTTCATCGTCATACTCAGACATGTCTAAGGTGTCTACAGTTGCTTTGTTCTTTTCTTTCTTCGTTTTCTTTTTTTCGTTTCCATCAAGTGACAAGGGGGGGTCCCTCTTATCAGGGGGAGGCACAGATATTGGGGACGCCTCGGGGACCCCAGTCACCGCCGGCACCGGGTCGATGTGAGCCGACAACCCCGCCGGCACCGGGTCTTCCGGAGCCGACGGACCGGCCGCCACCGTATCCAACGGTGCCGCCGGACCCGCCGACTCTAGGGGCGGCGACGCCACCTCGGCCGCCGCCACCGCCGCCTCAGGAGGGGGGGTCCCGCCTGAGGCGGATGCCTTCCACTCCGGGCAGGAGCGAACCAAGTGCCCCTCGGCACCGCACCCAAAACATTTCATATGTTCAGTAGTGACAAAAACCATGTACGGAAAGTTGTCGATTTTGAACGTACAGGATAGGTTTAAGTCACTTGTCGTGTCTTTAAGCACCATGTACACCTGTCTCCGGTGACACACAACATGCTTGAGCTGCGGTGACTTGCAGCCTAAAGACATCATTTTTATTGGTGAAACGAGTTGGCCAAATCGCGACAGCTCTTTGGCCAGTGCCTCGTTTTTAATGAACGGCGGAGCATTGGAGATCAGTACCTTCTTGGCGGGGCTCACGAGGGGGAGAGCGGGAGTGAAAGTGTCACCGATCACAACACCGCTCTCGACCACCTTGCTTACCTTGTCGGTGTCGTCAAGGAAGATAACGATCGCTCCATTCATTCGGGATGCAGACTTAACGCTGCTGTATCCCACCACCTTTCCAACGGCCAGACCCGCCTGTTCCACCGAGCACTCAACTGCCGGCACCAGTTTGATGGCGTGCCGGCGAGTGAGACGCTCGAACTCGGTAGCCGGTGTTTCCGCTACCGGCATGCTGGCTGCTGGCTGCTGGCTACCGGCTACGCCGGTCCTCCACCCAACCACCAACACACAAAAAAACGATCTACTTACAAAACTAACACGAATTGATAAATGAAAGACTAACGCACATTTCTTCTTCTTCTTCTTCTTCTTCTTCTTCTTCTTCTTCTTCTTCTTGCTGGCTCAGATCCTTCTAATGTGTTTTGGGCAGCGATTTGACCTCAGTTTGAGCTTCCTGGTTCAACATGTTGCTCCTCACAAGTGAATTTTCAGATTGATGTTGTGAGGGGGAGGAAAAAGAAATGAAAATCATTTGTGTCACTTTCTGGCTTTCATTTCCTCCCTTTTGATCCCGTCTGCTTTAAAATCCGCCTCTCCTTCTCCTCTTCCTCCTCCCTGCTTCCTTCAAGCCGAGGCCATGTGTGAGGCGGCCACTGAGCGTCGGCCGTCTCGTCCTCATCGTGGTTCTGTTTGCTCTGCTTGTTGTGTTGCCATCGTCCTGCAGCTGCCGTCACCTAAACACACGCTGTGTGGCCCTGAAGAAAGTCCCTCAGTGGGCGGCACCATTGAGAGCCTGACATATGGAGATCAAAAATATGTGTATATATTTTTATATATTTATCTTTTGTTTCCCAACCTCTCAGTCGATAGATAGATAGATAGATACTTGCATACATACATGCATACATACTGTAGATAGATACTGTAGATAGATAGATACATACATACATACATACATGCATACATGCATACTAGATAGATACTATAGATAGATAGATAGAAATACTGTACATAGATACTGTCGATAGATAGATATGTGGATCTATGGGTGACAGGCAGGTGGATGATACATAGATGGGTGATAGATGATATCTATAGATGGATAGATAGATGCTCCTGTTTCAGTAGATGGATGGATGGATGGATGGATGGACGGAGGAGTTCTCTTCCTCTCCTTCTCTCCATCCATCTGTTCTTCTCCTTCTGCTCCTTCCGTCTGTCGTTGTTTCTCTCCGGACATTCCCGTCACACCTGATGTTTTTCTCTTCCTCCGTGTGTGTGTGTGTGTGTGTGTGTGTGTGTGTGTGTGTGTGTTTGTAATTGTTTTCCTCCGTCTCAGCGTTTTTCTCTGCGAGTCGGCGGTGCTCAGATTCTCTGTTCATCCTCTTCCTGCCTGCGTGTGTGTGTTGATAGATTGATCCGGTTCAGGTGTGCCGCCCACCATGTTTCCAGATGTCTTTCTCACTCTCTCTCTCTCTCTCTCTCTCTCTCTCTCTCTCTCTCTCTCTCTCTCTCTCTCTCCCCCTCTCTCTTTTTTCATCCACTCAGCGTCTAAACTACCTCAAACTACCAGAAGCTCAGAAGATGCTGCTCCCTTCAGTCGGGGTCTCCTGGCCGTTAGTGGCTAATTGTAGCGCTGCTGGGTCGAACTGGGAACTGACCGTGGGAGGGGGGGGGTATGGGGTACCCACAAAACAGGAAGCAGCTGGGTCAACATCCTGCCTGGCAGCAAGGGGGTGGAGGGGGCGCCCTCCGCCCAACAATGCGGCCCTGTGTCCGTCCGTCCGCCCGCCAGCCAATGGGGACGCTTCCCTCTGGATTTTTTCCAGGCTGATGGCAGCGGCGGCGCATTAATTCTAGTCCAGGGTTTGACCTCGGCCGGCGCACACACCCCGGTGCTGATGTCTGAGCTGGGATGGCTTTTTCTTTTAACTGGGCGACTGGTTAAACCAGTGGGGGAGGCGCCCAGAGCAGCAAAATGCAGTTAGATGATAGGTGTTGGTTCCACCCCCTGAAAAGAGCTCTGAAGATGATCGTCACCCTGGAGGCATCTTCATCACCTTCTTTGCATCCATGCCCCCCCACTCCCCCAAAACCTCTCTCTCTGGCCGAGAGACCTTATGAGTGTGTTGGTGTTGACACAGATTGCTGCTGATGAATTAGTGAGGAGGCTGGGGGGTTGGGAGGGTGGGGGTGCTGCAGGCCGTTCGGCCCACTGGCCCACTTTAGTGTCTGAGACGCACTGCAGGGTGCGGAGATGCCCGGTCGCACTCCTCCTGCCGGGAGGCTCCGCCCCCTCTCTCAAGCCCCCAGCAGCTAATTGAGGCTAAAGGAAGCCGGAGGTGGAGAGACCCACCTGACAGCTGAGTTCAGGAGCACCAGTGGTCCAGTGGTGGCGTCCAGTCACTCAGAGTTCACGTACACGTTTCTGTGTGTGTGTGTGTGTGTGTGTGTGTGTGTGTGTGTGTGTGTGTGTGTGTGTGTGTGTGTGTGTGTTGACCAGAGCCAGAGTACTCCCTGATAGCAGTGACACCACTGCACGACAACAATAACACACACCCTGATAGCTGGACGTGAACCATAGCAGCCTCTAATCCCGCGTGGCTGTGTGTGTGTGTGTGTGTGTGTGTGTGTGTGTGTGTGTGTGTGTGTGTGTGTGTGTGTGTGTGTGTGTGTGTGAGGCTTCGATCGCCCTCCAACACCACCCGTCTCTCTCCCTCTCTTCCCACGACCTCTCAGCCTCACTTTCCTCCAAGTTCCTCAACAACAACAACAACAACGAGCAGACAAAAGCAGTTGTAAAGATTGTTTGATCTGGAGAAAATTGTTCTGATTTTGATTCATTTTGATTCAGGCTTCTTCCTCTTCCTCTTTGTCTTCTGCTTCGTGGATCTCTGCTTGACTCCACCCACCTGCAGCAGTTTGTGTCTGACTGTTTTGTGCTTCTTTTGTCTCCTGCAGATGCATTTGTGAACAGCCAGGAGTGGACGCTGAGCCGGACGGTGCCCGAGCTCAAAGTGGTGAGTGTGTGTGTGTGTGTGTGTGTGTGTGTGTGTGTGTGTGTGTGTGTGTGTGTGTGTGTGCGCACAGTTGATGATTGTGATACTAGAAAATAAAGATTTATGAACAAGTCCCTTCTTCTCTTCCTCCTCCCCCCAGGGCATTGTGGGTAATCTGGCCAGTGGTAAGTCAGCGCTGGTCCACCGGTACCTGACGGGGACGTACGTCCAGGAGGAGTCACCAGAAGGTAAGAGGATCCATCAGCTGGCCCCTCCTGCTCCCCCTCCCCGTCCCCTCTCCTATGCAGGATTAGATCCCTGAAGATTAAGTTTTAGATTATGTTAACGTGAAAAAGCAAAACCCAGCAGGATTATCAATCCCTGGCGGGCAAAATGAGACACTAACAAGGGGGAATCTGCATCTTCAGGAAGTTCTGATGAACAAAAATTAAATGAAACTCTACATCTCAGACTTTTTTAATCACCAAACTGCAGAAAAAAACACCCTCAGTTCTTTCATTGCTTTGTTTCTTTTTACACACAGGCTCATTTCCTCCCACTTTAAAGGCTCATGCAACATTTTTTATTAGTCATAATAACAGTGTTTATTTTTTTCTTTTCTTTTCTTTTCTCTCTGCCAACCACTAACGGCGGCGGCGCCATCGTCTCAGAAAAAAATATCACATTTGCGTCGCAATAAAGCAGCATTAGCCCTTAAAAGGGTAAAGTAATGACGTCCCGCCGTGATGAAACTTTAATGGCCGGACTCCGCTTCTTTCCCCACTTTCCTGTCTCTCTGCGACCTCTCCTTGAATCTTTCATAAATGCGAACAAATAAAAAAGGCGAGCACATCTTTTTTATAATGTTCTTTTTTTCCCCGCGGCATCGGCCATATTTCTCATCCAATATTAACACTGCTGGGCAGATGGGCGGACACACACACACACAGGCTGCGGGGCGAGACCCACTTCAGCAGAACCCGCTTTAATATTTCACCGTGTGAGCACCGGGCCCCCTGGAGGCGGTGGTGGAGTGTGGGGGGCCGAGAGGGAGCCGCACAGTATCCAGACTTTTATTCTGAAAGGTTCGGGATGCTTGGGCACAAGTTCTAAAGTTGGAAATAATCAAAACTACATTTTGCAACGCAAAAAAAACTGCAGCTCACTGTCTTCCTTTGTAGATGTTTCACAATAAAAGCTTGTAAATGAGCTTTTATTGTCTACAATTCTATATAATAGTGTTTTTTTTTAATTGTCTTTTTTTTGTTTGTCAACATCTGCAGCAGGTGATGGTGGGAGAAAAAGAAGAAGTAAAAAAGGAGGGCTAAAGTACATAAAATGTACATACAGTTTCAGACGCTGCAGTGCTTTATAACTGCTGCTTTTTTCTATTATTGGAATTTTATGACATCCTCTTAGAGCATTTCTGAAAATCATCAGACACATATAGAATGAAATAAAGTTTAAAAAAAATATATCCCACAGCAATGGTGGCGCTGGAGTGCAGAAACAGGATTGTGATGGTTTTTTACCCTCCGCTGACCTCAACTCCGCTGCCGGTTTCCTAAAGCCGTCGGCTGGCACCAGACCTTCGGGGGGGCGGGGGAGGAAAGAAAAACTCTGCAGCCCTGCGGCCGTCTTGTGGTGGCGCTGCCGCCCACGGAACCCAGTTTAGCTGCAGGGGGAAACTGGCTGTCGACCGTTTAATGACGGCCTGACAGGAAGGGACGCAGAGAAATAAAATAAGATGATGCTTCAAAGTTGAAGAAGAACTTTTGATTGTTTGATTTGAAGGGTGATGGAGCAAATTCTGCTTCTTCTTCCTTCCTCTTCCTCTTCCTTTTCCTCTCCTCCTCCTCCTCCCCCTGCGCTAACCTGCTGTCCCTCCTCCTCAAATGTTTCAGTTTCCAGCCCCCTCGGCCTTAATTACACCGCCACTCTGCC
>NW_027466156.1:635000-680000 GCF_046127955.1 Nelusetta ayraudi
ACTGAACAACAACACAGGAGGAGACTTGACTTGTGTATAAAGTTGTGTTGTTGTTGTTGTGGTTGTGTGTGTGCAGTTTGCGCTGTGGGTGGACGCCGTAATCTTCGTCTTCAGCCTTGAGGACGAGATCAGCTTCCAGACCGTCTACCACTACTTCAGCCGCCTCGCCTCCTACAGGAACCCAGCGGACCTGCCGCTGGTGCTGGTTGGCACGCAAGGTTGGCACGCACGCTTGCGCACACACACACACACACACACACATTCACACACACATGTACAGACACACAAACAGTGGAGTCGACAAGCTTGATTTGACGATAAGTTGTGAGGGAAAGTGAGGAGCAACCATTGGGTCCCTTTTTCCTTGATAGCTGTCAAAGCTTTTCTGTGGCTCTACTGCCACCTATTGGTCTTACTCTGTTATTACAGTTTAAATCCTTGAACCTCTTTTTAGAAAACCTCTGTTTATCCCAAGTTGGGGAAATTTGCATGATTACAGCAACAAAAAGTCATGCAAAATTATATTTATTAAAAGAAATAAACAGAAGACAAGAAAAAGAAATACCAAAAAAACACTAACTGAAAAGGAAAGAGAGAGCTGCTGTAAATTTCTGCCACTCACACTTGCGCCATCGACAGGCAAACTCTCTTTGGCTATCACATCGTCAAGGCCTGAAATTTGATCTGCTGTTTTCTGAGAGTTTTTTTTTTTATTATTTCTATTGCACACTTTCTAATGAAATAATAAAAATGTATTATTTTTTGGTGACCTTTAAGCAAGATGTGAACACATGAATGAATTGCAATGGAAAAGGAAGTTTTTATTTCGCAGAAAGGAGAATTTCAGCCTTTTAGTGTGATTGGTTCTTTCCTCAGCCGACTTGTTTTATTTTCCTTCTGTTGCGGCTGTGCTGCTTCATTCTGGCCAGCAGAGGGCGCCAAACGATCACAGATCTCTTCACGGTCCTGCTCGCAGGGACTTGACCCTGGATAATCGCTCGCTCTCAGTGCAGAACAAGTTGCCTGTTAGGCTTCTACCCTTTCCTTTGGTCCAATCACATTAACAGCAACACCCAGAACCATTTTGTAAAAAAAAAAAAAAAAAGAAAGAAAGAAGAAAAGACTGAAAGTTTGACGTGATGCTGACTTGATTCCCGCCTCCCTCCCTTCCTCCGCCGCCAATCAGACGCCATCAGCTCGGCCAACCCCAGGGTGATCGACGACAGCCGTGCCCGCAAGCTGTCCAACGACCTCAAACGCTGCACCTACTACGAGACGTGCGCCACCTACGGGCTGAACGTGGAGCGTGTCTTCCAGGACGGTAAGGGCGGGGGGTGGGGCAGCAAACTTTTTGACTGAAGGGGGGCGGCCCCACTGCGGAGTGGGGGCCTTTGGTCAGCCACCTCAAAAGGAGGAAACAAATATATCATGGGATATGTAGAAAACATGTATTTTATTGTCAATTGAAAATGAACAAAGGCGTTACAACAAAATCAGTGTCTTTGAAGCCACGGTGTTTGGCTCCTTAAAGAAGGGACTCTTAAAACGCTGAAATGCAGCTATTTTATTACTTACTTCCTATTAATTTGGGTTTGGTGGGGCCAGATTAAAAAGCTCAACGGACCGCATGTGGCCCCCGGGCCGTAGTTTGCCAATGCCTGGTCTAGGTCAAGGGAGGGGTTGGTGTCCGAGTCCTCTAGGAAGGTGACACCGGCGCCGTCCCTCCTCCCCTCCGCAGCCGCGACCCATCCGGACGCTCTTAATCGCGGCGCAATTAAGAACGAAATGGAGCCGCTCGGCTATTTAGCTTCCGACCGAGCGGCGATTAAGTTTTATCACGGCGAGGAGGAGGAGAGAAAGCCAGCGCCATTTGGCCGGCGGGATTAATAAGGAGCGGGCGACGTAATGGGGTTCGGGTGGGAGACCTCGCTGACCGCCGTGTCGCCGTTTCCTGGTGGACTCTGGAAAGTTCTTGGCGTTGACGTGGCTGCTTTTGCTGCTAAAAAGAAATTAGCGATTAGTCGTTAGCGCCTCACAGCAGGAAGTGTGACCTGCGCTCGCGACCCTTCCAGGCTTTAACCCGTCCGCCCCCTCGCCCAGCACAGGCAGTTGGGACAGAAGGGAGCTTTTTTTGGATGGAGATGTTGACTTGTCATGACGGGCCGAGGCCTGTAGGGGGCAGCGCAGGAGCAAAAGACTGGGGGGGATAAAACTCGTTTGAGAGCAGCAGCAGCAGCAGCAGCAGCGGAGGGTGATTATCCTGCTGTTTGTGAATGTCAATTGCTTTTTTTTGTCAAACCTCTCCAAAGTAGTCAGAGTCTAAATTTGTAATTTTGCCCGTCACTGTGTGTGTGTGTGTGTGTGTGTGTGTGTGTGTGTGTGTGTGTGTCTGTCTGTGTGTGTCTGTGTCTGTGTCTGTGTCTGTGAGTGTGTCTGTGTGTGTGTCTGTGAGTGTGAGTGTGAGTGTGTTTTCTTGATCCCAGCGCTCTTGGCCCAGGAGGAAGCTTTCACGCTAAACGATGCCTTATTATCTTCTTAATTATTCCACTCTGTGTGTGCGCGCGTGTGTGTGTGTGTGTGTGATTGCCTCTGACACTGTCTCCTTGCATTTTTCTCGTCATTATCTAAAATTAATCAGTTTTTTAATCATCCAGCAGAACGATGAGTGTAATGTTGTCTGTCGACGCGACGCAGCGCGACAGTAGCCCGCAGCTTTGTGTGTGTGTGTGTGTGTGTGTGTGTGTACATGCACGCGCTTGTGTGTCTTTGTGTTCTAGTTAAATGTGTTTGTCAGAAGAGGGTTTTTTTCCTTCATTTTTTTTTCTTCCCCTGCCTTTTTGTGTGTGGTTTGTGCACATTTTTGTGTGTATTTTTGTGTCTTTGTTACGGTACGTGTGTGTGTGTGTGTGTTTGTGTTTTGTGTTCAAGGATAACAATTTTTGTGCACCGTGTGTGAGACGTAGTGTATTTTCCACCTTCTTGTGTATTTATTTTATATATAAATTCATATTATATATTAATTTTTTACATTTGTGCATACATGTATGTCTGTGTGCAAGTGTGTGGTTGGCCGTCTCTCACACACACACACACACACACACACACACACACACGCAGTCTCAGTCTCTCTTTAATTACTCCTTAGCGTGACCTTAATTTGCAGAGAGGACTTCAGTAACGACGGCTCTCGGCCTTCAGCCACTTAAAACACACGGCTGCTTCTAATTGGCTGGAAGAAGTGCTCAACCACACACACACACACACACACACACACACACACATACACACACCTTAAGTACGCACATGCACGCACACACACACACACACAGTCAGTGCAGCAAAACAGACTCATTGTTCCAACATCTCAAACTCACAGGTGTCCCCGTCTGCACAGCTGGCTTTTCAAAATAAAAGCTCCAAGAATAATTTTAGTCTGTTGGAATTTCAATTTTTTTTAAATTACATATTTAAAATACAACTTCAGCTGCACTTTTTGAAAAATTCTCATAATTGTATTTCATTAATGATAACTGATCACATCTTATAGATTGGTTAACTTTCTGAAAAAAATGTAATATAAATGTTAATTTGTACAATAAATGATCATCCTACTACTATTTTACAAACTTAAATGAATACTATAATTATGTTGAAACATATATGAGGAAAATTGTGTGTTTTTCTGATCATTTTTATCCAGCTTATCGCATCAGTAAGCAGTTTTCCCACTTCCTGGCGGCGCCTCTTCATAAATCCCTCTTTAATCCACTTCGCCGGGCCGAGCCGCCGCTTAAAGAGCCGTTATTTGCGGCCGATTGGCATTTATTGAGATGGTGATCAGCTTTTTCCCGCCGCTGCCGCCGCCGTTTCTCCTCCTGAAGTTCACCACCGCTCTGACGGATCACCAGCAAAACGTCCAGATTCAAAATGACATTTGCATTGTCGCCGTTTTGTCGATGGCAAGTCTTTAAAAAAAACTCACCACACACATTTATGGAAGGAGGAAGTGTGTATCGATCCCGCCGCTCGGAGGGACCCGCATTGATCCCCATGAGGAGGAGGAGGGGGCGGGGCTTTAATCACATCCTTCATATTTAGCTTCATAATCAGCAGCATTGGACGAGCTGTGTGTGTGTGTGTGTGTGTGTGTCTGTGTCTGTGTGTCTGTGTATGTGTGTCAGATGTGGTAAATGTATTAGAAGAGTTAATGAAGGAGAACAGGAAGTAGTAAGATGCATTTTTCCATCCAAAGCCCTCGAGACAATTGATTTGTCGTATTTTGGTGCCTGTGTAGTTTTTAACCTGTAGGGCAAATTTAACTCATCTAGTTTATCTAGTTTAAAAAAATTAAGTTGAAACAATTGTTAATTTTTTGAAGGTGAGAAAATAAAATTTCAAACCCCCCAAAATGACCTTTTTTCTAATGATTGAGGATTTTAAATGTTTTTTCCTCTATAGGCCACTGCTGCGACTGTGCACCTGAAGGCATCGTCCTGTAGGGACATATTAGAGGGAGGAAAATTAGAGCTGCGAGGGTTTAATCTGTATTTATATCCGTCCGTTTGACCAATTGTCTTTGTTTATGCCCATTATTCCTTCTATGTTTTATGTGTGTGTGTGTACATTTGCTGTAATATGAACTGAAGGCCCAGTCCAGTCGGAGTGGGAATGAGGGGTGAAGAGGGGCGAGGGGGCGGGGCCGACCTCTGTGTGAGAGATGGAGGGGTGGGGGGTGACAGTGCTGCGCTCCCTCGTCCATCAGTGAGGCTAATTTAATTAGCCTAATTACAGCGACATGAGCCCCCCCTGACACACACACACACACACACACACACACCTTCCTGGTCGTCTGTTTCCTTTATCTGTGTCAGAGTGCAGATGCAGAACGCTTCGTTAGCGCGAGCTAACAAGCTGCGGTGAACACACACACACACACACACACACACACTCAGCTCACTCAGAATAATTCTGCAGCCAGATTAGCAGCAGCAGCGACTGAAGTGGCTCTCCAGGCCCAACTTGACGGCCAGCCAATCACAGACTGAGGAGGCGGCCAGAAGCTCTCCGTCACCCACATTTTGTCGTCCGTTTTCCCACGATGAGTGGAAATGCAAACTGAAGCGCTGTGGCTAAATTACAAATGACACATTTTTGATTTCAATCAAGTTGAAACTTAACTTAACTTAACTTAACTTAACTTCATTTCGGGTCGTTTTTGTACCGAAAGAAAAAAGCGTCAGAACTCCAGTCACATTCCGATCTGGAGACTCGGCCGTCAGACTCGGAGGTTAACGGAAGAGTTGCCCCCCCGCACCTCTCACCTCTCCCCCACCCCACCTTTATGTGTCACCTGGCGGTGCAGCCCCGCCATAAATCTGATCAGAGGGGAGACGTTTCCATTAGGTGTCGACTGGCGGCCTCTCGGAGCAGAACCGAGATTGATGGACAAAGTGAAATTGCATTAGCCGGCGCAGCTTAAATATTTAGCGCTGCCTTATCATAACTGTTCTTTAACACTTAAAGTAAAATACAGCCTGCCAGCCGCGGCAGGAGAGGCCTCCTCTGTTCTTTCAGCCCGGCTAGCGTCCTAGCGCAGCCATGCTCAACCCTCTTCTCTCAAAAACCTCTTTGGCCCAATTAGATTAAGTTTGTTTCTGGGCTCGTCAAACAAAAAAAAAATTCAAAAAGGAGAAAGACGAGAGCGGGCGAGCGAGCAGGGCAGGAGAGAGTTAAGACTTTAGCGACTCCATTATCTCCGAACCAATAAACACGGCGGCCACTTTTTCGGATGAAGCCATTGTTTTAATTGTGCTCGTTAAAGCCGGCGGCTCCGTTAATGAGGAGCCAGTCGTAAACAGTCTTACCTCCAGGTGACGCCGGGCCGGGCCGAGCCAAGGGCAGCGGGAGGAGGGGAAAGAAAGAAATTCTCGGCCCCCCCGGACCCAGGAAATGTTAGCGGTTAGCTCGCTTCCGGTTGGTTCCTGTTAGAACTGATTGAAGTCGCTCCTTTGCTCCGCCTCCCATGACATCACTTAGGTTTAAACCAGTGGTGGGCAAACTTTTTGACTGGTGATCCACAATGGGTTCTAAAGTTTGACAGAGGAGCAGCAGCAGATGGATGTGTTTTGGTGAGCCACCTCGGAGGAAGAAAATATATTATGGGATATGCAGAAAACATGATTAAATGTCAATAAAAAAAATGAACCAAAGCAAAGTTGCAACAATATTTGTCTTTGAAGCCCCACTGTGTTTAGCTCTTTATTTATTCTTACTCTTAAAACACTGAACAAATAGATGAAATGCAGCTATTTTATGACTTACTGACGACTATTAATATTATTTTTCAAGTGCGGCAGGCTGCTTATGGCTCCCGGGCCGTAGTCTGCTCATGTCTGATTGCACTGTGATTGGTCCATCATACCGACTGTCTGGATTTCAACCCTAATGCAAAATTGTCAAATTTACCGAAAATTCTCTCCCCTTCACAGTGGCCCAGAAGATCGTGGCCACCAGGAAGAAGCAGCAGCTCTCCATCGGGCCGTGCAAGTCGCTGCCCAACTCACCGAGCCACACGTCCGTCTGCGCCGCCCAGGTCTCGGCCGTTCAGATCAGCCAGGTCAGAGGTCAAACGCAGAAATAACACCAATTTAAAAAACAAAAAAAACAAAACAGATTCAGAATTAGATGGTTTAACGGCACCACTTTTAATTATTGAACCACTTGTATCCCAAACGAAAAGAATTTGTGATTCATTTGAAAACTTGAAAACCTTCGAACTTCAGAATTTTCATTTCTGCATGATTTTTTTCTCTCGTCGGCCAGACGAGCAACGGCGGTGGCGGCGGCGGCGGCAGCCTGAGCGACTACTCGTCGTCGGTGCCGTCCACGCCCAGCACCAGCCAGAAGGAGCTGCGCATCGACGTGCCGCAGACCACCAACACGCCCACGCCGGTGCGCAAGCAGTCCAAGCGGCGCTCCAACCTCTTCACCGTGAGTTCATCACAGCAGAGCTGCAGTGTCAGAGTTCATCTTGAAATGTGTTCTTTGGATTTTATTGTACTTATTCTGCTGATAGAATAGAATAGAATAAAACTTTATTGATCCCCCAAGGGGGAAATTCATGTTGTTACAGCAGCAGTGGAAACACAAGACAGAACAGTGTCAATGTTTGTGTGCTAATAGCAGCAACACTTAGTTACCACTTCATTAAACTGAAAGTCATAATTCTTTATTATGATAATTATTATCATTATTACTGCTATGTACTAAGTTTTTCTGCTATTTCTTCACTTTTTTTGTTCCTATTTTAATGGGAAAAAAAACAAACAGAAAATTGTTTGTTCAAATAGTGATTTTGTTTTTTTCCCCTGAACAAAACCTGCTTCCTGTCACTGCTGACGCCTGCGGAACCCATCCTTCCCTCCTTCCCTGCTTCCCTGCTTCCTTTCCTTTCCTTCTCTCCTTTCTTCAAACGCCTCTTGACTCGTTATCCGCTGTGGTTGTTCCGCAGTCGAGGAAGGCCAACGAGACGGACAAGGACAAGAAAGGCCTGGAGGCTCGAGCCGACAGCATCGGCAGCGGGCGGGCCATCCCCATCAAACAGGTAGGACTGCCTGTCTGCCTGCCTCGCCCCCTCCCCCCTCCTGCCTTTCATCCAAACCAGCCTTGATTAACAGTAAAAAATCACACACTTAACATCAATTAGAGGGAGGGGCTCCGTCTCTCTCTCTCTCTCTCGCTCTACCAGGGCTCGGCAGCACATCGTTAGCACAGGGAAGGAGATTTGACTGCCCCCCCCCCTCCGTCCTGTCCTCCTCCTTTTGTGTCTCCTGTCGTCGCCCTCTGCTGGTCCACTTCAGGCCACCTCTGTTCTTCCTCTCTGCTCTTTGTCCTCCTGAGCTCTTTGATCGGAACATCCAGCAGCAGCGGCGGCTGTGTTTTTAACGTGAGGCGAGAGCCGGGGATGAAGGGAAAGTCGAGCACACACGCACACACACACACACACACACACACACACACACACACACATACACACACACACACACACGCACAGACTCAGCGACACGCAAAAGCACGCCTGCTGTGGCGGTGAGCACCTGAATTGTCTCTTAATTTGACACAAACAAGCTCCTCTCCAGTTGGAGCAGCAGTTAAAGGGCTGTTGAGGGAGGAAGGGGGGAGGAGGAGCTAGTGTGTGTAGGTGTGTGTGTGGGGGGGGGGGGGTTCTCGACAAGCAAATCAGGCAATTAGTGATCACTAATCTGGAGCCCTCATGTCGACGCCGCTGCCTCGTTTGTAATTCGCTAATGAACAAATCGTGGCTCTGATGAAGGTTCCGTCTCGCCGGGGGGTGGGGAGGGGAGGGCGGGGGGGGGGGGCGTAGGTTTAGGGGGGGTTGCAGTTGGTGGTTGCTGCTGCTGCTGCTGCTGCTGCTGTCTCCAGCAGCAGCGCAGGCTTCAAACAGGCTCCATCCCTCTGCCGTCTTTGTCCTCTTCCTCCTCCTGCTCTTCCTCTGTGGTGCTAATGCAGCGGTCGGGGGCCGACGGGGGGACGGAGCCAAGCCTCAATTTGGCCAGAGCGCAGGACGTGGCGTGAGCGCCGGAGAACACTCCTCATTAAGGAGACGCGTCGGGTCGAGCAAATGTCTGTCTCTCGCCGGCCAGGAAAGCTGAAGTGAGTTGTTATTTGTTCCAGTGGGTGGCAAGAGTCACATGACTGCGTCTCACTGCTGTTGGCTCAGTGAACCTCAGTGGGACTGCACTTCACCTGCAGCTTCACCTCAGTCTCTCTTCTAGATGTTCCTGTTTTAGAATGTGAGGTTTTCAACAATTTAACTTGATACTTATATAAAGTTGTTAGTGAGTGTGAGCATCTTTATGCTTATTGAATTGTTATTTAATTAAAATGATTCTACATTATTAATCAGCAACTTTAAAAATAGTGTAAATCAAATTTAAATACAGAATTTGCGATTGTTTGTCTTAAAATAATATCAAATACCTGAACTAAAAAATGAATGGCTAAAAATGATAGATAACATTTAAATTAGTGAGATGCAAATAAAAGAGCTAAAAAAGAGAAATTGCAAATAAAACAAATATATTGATTTTATTCTGTTTAGTAAATGAAACATTTCTGACTCAGTGCCCTGTGGGAGTCTGAACTGTGACTTTTTTGTGTCTTTGCACCATTTAGCGTTTGATGATATCATAATTAATGAGAGCGATCCCGCCGGTGCGATCGCGCTGAGGCCCCGCCCCCCCTCTGCGTTTCACAAAGACGTCTCATCAAAACCGGTCATCCATCATCACAGTCAAATTCCCCTTTTTTTTAAAAAAAAAAAAGAAAATGGAAAAAGAATCTCGCCCACCACCAACCAAAAGCACCTTTATTAAGTCAACAGATGAAAGTCATGCTAATAAAGTAAGACACACACACACTTGGCCTTGCTTAGCATGGCAGCTATGACAAAGGAGCCCGCGCGCATGCTAGCACACACACACACACACACACACACACACACACACAGACGCCCCTCCAGAGGAGAATAAAGCGGAAGCGGCAGCGCTGTGAGGCAGAGCGCCCAGCTCCCCTCTGTTGTTTTATTTTGGAAGGGGACGTTAATTGATTTGATGGTTCCCCGTGGTCGCCGCTCGTCCCCTCGTCCCCCCGGCCTGATCCTCAGCGCCGGCGACGGCCGCCGCCACACCGCAGAACCTGCTTGCTTAATTAGACTCTGGAGCAAGCAAACACACACACACACACGAGAGAGTGAGAGAGAGAGAGAAGAGAGAGAGAGAAGATGTCACACTTCACATTCAAGGTTCAGCTCCTCTTTTTCCTCCATTAATGCTCCATTTGCACTCGTTTTTTTTATTTTTTATTTTTTGCCTTCCACACGTCGGCCCCATTAGTGGCTTTTTAATGAGAAAGTGGCCCGGACTCACCTTCTTTTTCCTTTTGTCTTGTTCCCTCATGCTCCAATAAAATTTAATCTTCTGGTGGGAAAAAGAAGATGAGCGTTTTTGCAACACAGTTGGAGAGAAATTGAAGATTTGCTGTTGAGCGAAGTCAGAGAAAATATTTAATCGCGGCCAGAATCAACAGGTTTTTCTTGAACTGAAGAAAGATGTTTGTTTGTTTGTTTTCCACGGCGGTGTTTGCGCTCGCTTGTGTTTTCATTATTTGGTGCCGAGCCGCGTTTACGTTTCTCAGCCGGCCGTCATTAGCTGGACGTCACTGTGTTGTCACTGAGCTAACGAACTGCGACATGTGCCAGTGCAATTAGCCTGCGCTGTTTAAGAACACCTTCTATACCACTCAATAACATGACTGACTAACGCTCTCGCTATATATCTTGAAATATTTATATATATTTTCATTATTATTAGAATGGTATGGTGTGTGTGTGTGTGTGTGTGTGTGTGTGTGTGTGTGTGTGTGTGTGTGTGTGTGTGTGTGTGGCCAAGTCACTTTAGGATTTATTCTCAGATTGGGCGGAACCATCACAGCATCACAGCATTTCTTTTACAGATATATAAATCGCAATTTAATTAATAGTTTCCAGAATTTGTTTCTGTTACCATCGAATACCTGCGTGTGTGTGTGTGTGTGTGTGTGTGTGTGTGTGTGTGTGTGTGTGTGTGAGCGCGTCAGCCACTTGTTTGCCCTGATCTCATTAAAGTGTCCCTCCACCACTCGAGGTGATGGTAGTTTAGTCTTTTTTTCTCCTCTGTCTCTGTAAATATATAAATAAATAAATAAGCAAGACCGCCCCCTTTCGAGAGACTCCGGGTCTCATTAAAACCAAACACACACACACACACACTTCCATGTGACGGCCGCGGGGGTAAGGGGCGGAGCGCGGGCTCAGGTGACGGGCGCTGGCGGTGGGCGGGACTTCCCCCTCAGACGCCATTATTAGCGTGAAAGGAATCCAGTCCAGGAGGGGGAAGAAAGACAAGCGTCTTCACTCGACGGGAGCATTTACATGCAGTCTCACATCATCACACACACATGCCAGGATAGTATGTTCTGGTGGTGTGCGTGTGCGTAGGTGGAGGTGGAGGTCAGAGGTGAGGAATGTTCTCAAGCTGCAAATCAGATGGTAAAATACTGAAAGTTTGGCACAACACCAGTAGATTTCTCTTTTTCAATATTCAACATTGTTTATCGTCCTAATGTGCACATAACGACATTTCCTTACATGACAAAATGTCCTCCTTTTTTGTAAATTTCACTTTAATTCTGATAGATGTACAAAAGTTAAGTCAAAAGTTTAGACACACCCTGTGAATTTAGTGTCTTTTCTTTCATTCTCCTGACTGTTGACATTGCAGTTTCTCACTGAAGGCATCAATACTACATATGAACACACATGGAATTATGTAGGAAACAATAAAAGTCTAAAATAACTCAAACACATTTTATATTTAAATTCTTCAAAATAGCCACCTTAGATAAAACGCGTATTTAATTAAATTCAATTAAATTCAAACTTTATTTATATAGCACTTTTCATGCACGAAAAATGCAACCCAAAGTGCTTCACAGATTAAAACAAAAATTAATTCATCATCCATCATGCCAAAACATTTAGAGTTATTGAACGTGTTTTTCTTTGCTGCATGATTACATATATCTTGCTGATATTTTTGGTGTGTCAGTATCTATTTGCAGTGTAGAAAATTGTTAAGTTAAAAAAAAAATTGCATGAGAAGGTGTGTTCAGACTTTTGACTGGTAGTGTAAATCAAACAACAATCAACATTTTCCCTCCTCACTGAGAAGCTTCTCATTCGGCCTCCAGCCAGCAGCATTTTTTCCCACCCTTTGTGATTGTACATTTCCATGAGAATGAAACAGCGAGTTAATGAAGTGTAGCGAGAAGCTAACGGCTAGCGGTGTTTATTCTAATCCAGTCTCTGAGGGAGTGGCCGCCGCCGTTCCACTGGAGACGAAGCCTCCCGCTGAGGTTTCCCGCTGCCTGCTGAAGCCACACAGGAAATGCTGATTATTATTATTTTTTTTTTTCATTTTTTTTCCAAACGCACCGGCTACTTGTGGTGCGGCGGAAGCGCCTGGCTTTGTTCAGCGGAGGCCGCTCGACGGCGCCGGGGCTCCTCCGACATCTGCTAGGCGCCGCTAATTAACCACTAATTGCCGGCAAGAGAGACGCTGACCGCGGCGCTTTGGAAAAAAAGAAGAAGCAACAATCTGACAAATTGATTTCCCCTCCGACACAGCGGCCGAGCCGACGGGGAGCAGAGCGGGGAGTTTGTTTGTTGCTGCTCTTTGTTTTTTTCTGAACCTTTATTTTCTTCCATGGCGAGGAAGCTCCGTCGCTTCTGACAACACCTCACCTTGGAGCTGCAAAGCTTCTTCTTCTTCTTCTTCTTCTTCTTCTTCTTCTTCTTCTTCTTCTTCTTCTTCTTCTTTTTCTCCTTCTTCTTCTTCTTCTGCTCCTCCTCTTCTCCTCCTCCTTCTCCTCCTCCTCCTCCTCTTTCTTCCAAACAACTAGGTCAAACTTTAGTCCCTCTATTTACTGTAATGTCATTCTGACATGCAGAATCAGGGCAGCATACCCAACTGTCTTTAAAATCAGAAAAATCAATCACACTTTTGCAAAGATACACCTGCTTAACCAACCATTAAACATTTAATTCAGCTCTCAGTGAACCCCATTGAAAATGCAACTGTCTTTACTTTTGCACTTTTTTCAAATCAAACTTTTGTCAATGTTGGAAACAGAAAAGGACGTGCACGTGCCGAGCCAGTGCACGAGGAAATCATGCAAAGCAACAAAAATAGATTTCTTAACTGTAAAGCCAAATGTAGTAGAAATTGTTCCGCAATTAGCTGTTATCTAATTACACATTTTTTCCAGTAATTTAACTGATTACAATAATCTATATTTTTAATTAAATTACGTATCGATGTTACATGTAACTTTTTGTTACTCCCCCAACACCGGCTGCAGCTAACCTTCCGAGAAATTAGCAAAATGCTAAAATCAAGCTAAAATGCTAACACCCAGACAAATATGCGAGGCCTCGACCCCTCACCCTGTCACAAAGACACTTCCTGTTCCTGTTCCTGTTCCTGTTCCGGATCCGTCCTGATGTCTTTCAGGGACACTGTCTCCCTCCCTCCCCCACCCGCTAGCTCGCTTGTCTTGTCCCGGCTAGCTGCTGATTAGCGTTGCACTGAGCAATTAATTGGGCGGCTAGCCGGCGAGCGTCGCGAGGGCCGGCTGGTTTTGACATGTCTACACGTCGCCCCCCTCGGCGGCCGCAGAGGGAGGGGGTGGGGTGGAGGGGTGCTTGTGGGAAGTCAAATTGGATGGTTAACTCGGGCGTTATTTACCCTGTAATTCATTAGCGTCGGGCGGCGGCGCCATTGGCGGCGGGCAGGCTGTAATTTCACGCCTCGCAATAAAAGATGTCTCATAATCTGCTTCATTTAGCAGCCAAAGAATTTAATGAAATTAACGGCGGGCCCCCTAATTAAGACAGCGAATATTAAAAGAGGCGCTATCATGGGGGGGGCCCTTTTAACGAGGGCGACACGACCCCGCACCCGCACCCCCGCCCCCCACTGGATTGGAAAAATATCATCTCCCAGGGAAAGGTTGTCACCGCTCCGAGCCATTTTGGCCATGATGACATTTTTGTCATGCACACTAACCCCTGGAAATGAGATTTCACCCTCCTCCTCCTCCTCCTCCTCCTCCTCCTCCTTGGTGGGGGGGAGGGTGTCTCTCCCTCTTTTCTACTTTGAGGAATAATTACAACGAGGAACATGGGCGTCAATCAAAGAACATTTTTAGCTTGTTTGTTTGTCAACGTTCCTCCGAGTGGCGCCGTTGGTCATCGTCGTCATGCTGCGTTTGTGTGTTTGTTTGTTTTGGGGGGCGGGTGTCGCGCACATCTGCCGACAAGCCCCGAAACAAAAGATGGCGGTGGGGGCTTTGATGGGGGCAGGGGGGGGTACGCAGGGGGCAGTGAGGGCGTTCACCGTCTACAGGGAAGCGCCGTCTCACCCCTCACTTCCTGTCTGGCTGTGGGTGGGCGGCGGCCTGCCAGGGCCGAAGCTCCTCCTCCCCCCTCCTCTCCGCCCCTCCTCCTCCTGCTCCTCTAATGAAGGGAGACTGCTGAAGTAAGGTTTGGATAATTGAGTTTCTAATTAATTACCCAGAAACTCTTATCAGATAAATCAGCCCACTCTTTACCCCCTCCTTCCTCCCTCCTCCCTCGGCCCACTTCTTCTTCTTCTTCTTCTTCTTTTTCTTCGCTGGTGTTTTATTTGCTCTGGCTTTGCGTCCTGCCCCCTGTGGGCCTACCCTTCGGCCGTCCTTGCCTCATCAGCGCCGACCTTGTCATTAAGACGAATTCCACTCGCTCGCCCTCTCTCTCTCTTTACGTCAGTGTCACTCAGCGTGTTTAGCTGCTTGGCGTTTACCTAGTTTGGCTTCACTGGGAAATACTGGCCTTGCCGTTGTACAAGTCATCCAAGGGACTTTTTAGCATCTTTAGCTTAGCAGGGCCCAAGACATCAATGGCACTAATGTGCTTTTTTGTCGACTATTGGCCATCTATTTATATATTTATTTGTTTATTTGTTTGTTTGTTTGTTTATTTATTTTCCATTTTCTCTGTGGTGTTTGGCCTCCCTGGACAGCGGGCTCCTCCCTCTGGACGGGATGATGGATGACCCTCGGGACGCCGTCTCGTGTCACAATCAGATGTTCCGACGCGATAGCGCGTCGAGCATCCGGCCTCGGCCCCCGCCCCCTAGCCCACCCCCCACCCCCCCTCCGCTCTTCTGTCGACCCTGCCGCTGACACCTCCAATTTAGCCGCTGCGCTCCAGGGACGTGGGAGAACAAAAAAAGACGCGCCTCGGCCAGGTCGCTCCGCTGATAGCCGCTCCGACTCGTATCTCCCCTCTCCGATCCGCCCGTCAGTCTCAGCGGGAGGCCTGAAGAGAGGCTCCATTGTCTGGGGGAGAATAGTGAGCTGATAGAGTGATTAGAGGGAAGATTAGTCTGCGTCGATGCGACGGGCCGCTTCTTCACAGGACGCGGGGGGAAATGTTCCTTTTTCCCGGAAAATCATGCAAGTGTATTGCTGCCATAGTAAAAAACAAATAAACCATTACAAAAAAGGTATCATCATGATTACGCCAAAGTTTCATGGTTTCACAAGATCATTTTCACATTATTTCATGATGTGTCTCATTGAGCTCCTGCTACTATACTACTTTAATATCATTGATGGATCTCACGTGTCTAAAAACTAAGCTTAAAGTGCAGTTTAATAGAATAGCGCCAACGAGCCATAGTGCCTTGGTAATGCATTGTTTTGTTTTGACTGGTGAAAATTTGAGAATTAACCTGAAAGTGACCTCATATTAATGGAAGACTTTCACGCTATTGTGTAACACTATCACGAAATAACATCACGAGTTCCATGTGAAGACATGAAAATTATCACAAAACAGAAAAACTTTTTTGTTTGTAATATGGCCGCAATTCGCTTCTGTAGGGACTGTCCTTTTTCTTTGGAAGTAATTCCACTTCCTCACACTGCCCTCCTCCCACCCATTCTCCCTCCTCGTATGTCTGGGAGCATCGTGGTCTTCGATCACCCGGCCTCAGGTGGCGGCCCGTCAACATTTTCATATGCGTCGTCCCTAACGAATGACTTCATCCGTCGGCTTCCCCCGAGCCGCTGACCTTTTCCTGGGCACCGCGGCGCAATACTTCACCACAGTGAGGTCTCCAAGTGAGGACGAACACGAGTGCGTCTCCGTGCGAGTGTGTGTCTGTGTGTTTTGGGGGGCATCTGTAAGCCTTTACAACCAACACAAGGCTGCTAATTCCTTCCCTCCGATTCTTGGAGCCACTTCCTGGTTCCGTCCCTTTCAAATTGCCTCCTCATCACCGTTCTAAAGAAGAAGAGGAATCCTACCATTGCGAGTCCCCCCCCCCCCCCCATCCGTAATGCCCTCGGACGTTTTGGGATGCCTAACAAATGACTCCATCTCCTCAGCACCTCCAGCTAGCGACCTTTTCCCGAGCACTCGTCCGCGATACTTCACCGGGGCGGAGAAGTGGAGGGAGAGTCCATGTGAGGATGTATTTATCTCCCCACATCTATTTTCCCCCCATGTGGAGACCTTGTGAGCTGTCATGGCTGCCAGACTCCCACCCCTAACCCCCACCCCAAGGTAAAATAAGAGGCGATACATGCGGGCGTGTGTGTGTGTGTCAGCGAGCCTGAGGAGGTGAATAATGAAAGATATTACCCCATCGTGAGGATTTTTTTTGACACAGCGTTCAATTAGCCTTTTCCCCGTAGCAAACTGATGGCTTGTCATCCACCTGGGGGCGGAGGAGTGGGGGTGGAAGGGTGGATGGAGGGGCCTAAATTAATTTGCTGACGTCTCCCTTCGAAAAATACCAGGTTTGGATGGGAGCGGTAAGAGGGACGGTCTCGCCAGACAGTTTAGTTCAGTTTGGTGGTGGTGGTGCTGGATCCACCTTCTGCACCTTCTCCAGGGACCTTCTGGTTTCTGTCAGACTGTTCTCTCACTGGTTTGATTCACTGCGATGGTGGCCGTTGTCCCCGGCTGCAAACATAGAGGTGTTTGCAGCCAAGGGAAGGCTGAGGAACCGTTTATACCAAGCCAGGTTCCCACTGGAGATGGTAAAATTCAAAGCCCAAAACCGGCTTCCAAAGTTTCACGTCTAAATGCGATATCTAGTCTTTTTGAAGTGATGATGTCATAGCCCTGCCTTATGTGTGTTCTTCCCTGGTTTCAGGGAGATATAGTGCTACATAAGGCCTGGCAGAATTTCAGCATTTCAGAAGCGGTTCAGAAAGAAATACAGTCTTTGTGCACACATGGCCTCAGTCAAACACACTGACCCAGAATGCATCGCTGCCAGTGCTGAAGCTGGCAGTAACTAAACTTGAGGCTCTTGATTGCAGGAACCTTTTGTTTCATATCTGTTGTCATCGTCTTTCCTGTCGAGTCTCAAACTTAAAGGTCGACTCTGCCTCTGCTCGTCATTAGTCGCAACTAGAACTCGATTTCCGGGAGGCTTAGAAAGAAGAAAAACACACACACACACACACACACACACACACACACACACACACGCCCTAATTGATGACGGTGTAAACACACTCATGTCTCTCACTCCTGCCCGGAAAACGTCCCGCTGCTCGGCCGCCCGCCCGCTCCCTCGCTAACAGGCAGCGGCGGACGATCAGCTGGCCTGACAGCTGCACGGCTGCCGGCAGCTTTCACTCTGCAGCAGCAGGAAGCTCGTCAAGTCGCGTTTAGCGCACGGTGGGGAACCCCCCTGCGCCCCACACACACAACCCATACCCCCTCCCACCTCCCCCCCGGCCGCTGCGATAACAACAACAGTCATCAACACCACCCCCCACCCCCCCACCCCCCTCCAGGATTGAGTGGAAGGTTTGATGGAACCGTCCTGCTCTTTGTCTCTGATGGTCAGATGGTTGGTCTTGGTCTGCAACACCAGACAAAGTATAGACTCCTTAGTCCATGGGCCTGTTTACACAAAGACGGGTTTCTCTGAAAATGGTCACATTTTTTGTTGTTTCTGCATTGTGTTTACTCTCAGTCAACCTCATCATGTAGTGTAGTTCCTTTGTGTTCTAAAGCTATTCGAAGCAGAATTTCAGCTTTGTTTGTTCATCCATACCGTCTTTTCATGTGCAATCTTTCTTTCTGTTCTTCGTGGTGCAAGGAAGAACAGGCCTGGCATAGGTACTACATTGTTTTCAGTCATTTCCAGCATCTGCGTGTAAACGGGAACATTTTTGAAGATGGCTTTGTGTAAACATGTTTTTTTTTCTAGACCGTTTTCGAAAATTGTCGGCTTCAAAAAATGCCGTCTCTGTGTAAACAGGGCCTGAGCCTTTTCCTTGTCTTCAAGATTGGAGATGAGTCCTGCAGGTAACAGTCTGGACTCCCGACACAACAGGAAGACTTTTCCAACCTTACGAATTCTTGTCTTCACGACGCAGAAAAAGAAACGAAAAGAAACGTTCACGCTTGCACTATCGAACGTCTCACACGGGGCACATTTCCCTCCTGTCCCTCGTCCCTGCATGCGTTGTCACAACGAGACGTGGTGTCACCGCCAATTGCGCCTTGGTGCAGGGCCCCCCGGTGGAGAGGGCGCCTTGCCACTCTATCCCACCGTCCGACGCTTAGCGCTGTAATGAAAGCTGGGCTGAGGGGGCGGCGGAGAGCAGGCTTCTGTCCGTCACCCTCCCTCCTCCCCTCCCTCTCTTCCTCCTCCACCTCTTCTTCAGTGGTGCCCCTCCCCTCACGGCTGGACTCTATTAATATCCTCCGCTGGGGTGTTAATGTTGTAGAGGTCCAGTGAAGTGACACGCGTGGCAGCGCGGCTGTAATTGCTAATCAGCCGACAGTTTTATCCCCCGCCGCCACCGCCTTCTCCTGATCTCTCATCTCTCCCCCATTTCGGTGGCTCTCTCTCTTTCTCTCTCGCCTTTTCTTTGACCTTCCGCCTCGCTCTCTCCCTCTCTCTCTCTCACACACGCTAACCTAATGAATCCGGCTCAAATGAAGTGTGGGCGGGCGCTCGCTGGGCCTAAACGGTCAGTCAGCCGTAGGAGAGACGAAGGAGGAGAAGAAGTATAAGAAGAAGAGTCGGACTATTAAATAAGCGCTGATTCCGCCTCTCGCCGCGTCTCTCGAAGTCCAGCGCCGCCGCCGCTTCGGCACATCTCGGCGGCAAAAATCATCTGAGGTTGAAATGTTGTTTAATGGTCGAGACAAAGTGGCTCATTATCTGAAGCTACGAGCGCGAGTCCATTTAGCTCTTATGTGAACAACAACAGGAATCAGACAGTCGGCGAGAGGAAAAGCCTTTTCTTTGGCAGCACTTCTGTGGAGGTCCTAGTTGATGTGGTTAGTCACGGCTCGACACGTCTTAACTATTTTTTCCCTTGAATTTGCATTCCAACACAAACTAACAGTGCAAACCAGAACATAAGAGAGAATGAAGCAGCTCGTCCAACTCCTCCAGGCCTCGGTGAGGTCGCCCTAAGGTCGTTTAAAGGTCTCGCAACCTGCGACTCTCTCATCCTAGATGGTCTCCAGACAACAGCCTGTTTTAGCCCTCTGTTTGCAGCCTTCCTCACCCTCCCCTCCTCTCTGTCTGCAGGGCATGCTGCTGAAGAGAAGCGGCAAGTCGCTCAACAAGGAGTGGAAGAAGAAGTACGTGACTCTGTGCGACAACGGGCTGCTCACCTACCACCCCAGCCTGCACGTAAGAGACGCACACATAAACAATTGCACACACACACACACACACACGCCTACACTAATCCTGGCTGATGGCTGATTAGTCTCCAGCGATCTGCCAGCCGCCTGACCTCCGTCTATGTCGCTCTTGATCTTTGTGTGTGTGTGTGTGTGTGTGTGTGTGTGTGTGTGTGTGTGTGTGTGTGTGTGTGTGTGTGTGTGTGTGTGTGTGAGAGAGAGAGTGTGAATGTGTGTTGATGCCAGGAAGCAAGCACTTGGCTCCTTCGTTCTCTCTCTCTCACACACACACACACACACACACACACACACACACACACACACACACATCGTTGATGGCTTGTGTATTAATTAGGACTCGTCGTCTGTTTGCCCACATCGGCGCTGATGATGTGAATATCAGCTGTAATGTCTCTGCTAATTGTCCCGGCTCCCTGCCCTGTTGGCACACCATCCCGCTTTATTGTCTCTCTCGCACACACACACACACACACACACACACACACACACACACACACACACACACACACACACACACACAGATCATGTCTCTCCTTCTCCCCACTCCTGATGTCTGATTTCTCTCTCTGTCTTCTGCCTCTGCTGCACTCCGAATGCTGAACGACATCGTCAGAATTAAATTTAATTAATTGGATTACAGTGATAACATAAAACAGTTTCAAGGAGAGAAATTAAAACAAGTGGACATGACAAATATGATGTAAAGGAGCTACTTGTTACCATTCTAATATCTATATTTTTGTTCCTGGACTGTTTTGGAAGCACTCGGCCGCATTGAACTGCATGAAATATGAATAGAATTTGTACCACTGGTCATAATGTTGTGTTGTTGTTTTCCATCATCATGCAGTGGTGATTGTGCATGATTTACACTTTCAATGCACATTTTATGCAGATGTATTTTTCTTTTTTTAACTGAAGTTGGCAAATGTGGGTTTTTCTGTAATAACAATAATAATAATAATAATAATAATAATAATAATAATAATGATAATAATAATGGTTTAAGTTGATTATTGGTCTGAACCAGCCGCTCAACCCGTTCAGAGCCGGGTTAAAACTCTTAAGTGGGTGGTTTTGGGATTTTAAAATCCAGAGTTCCTGCAGCTGTGAGTTGCTGGTTCAATTTCCCCCCCTCCCCCCGAAGCGGCTGCTAGCGCCTCAAAAAAAAAAATCACTTTGCTAAAGTGCACACGTCCATCACCGATTAAAGGAGCTGATGCAGTAAATTAGTGTTAAAACTCATCACTTAACACACACACACACACACACACACACACACACACTAATATACAAACACATGGACGCGCACACAAACCCCCTCCAGCACCAAAAAGCCAGGTTTTTTTTCTGGCCGCCTTGCATCTGCAGCTCAGGCGTCAATTAGCGTGTTTGCGGAGGCTAATCGAATGAAACTCAATCAGCGCCGCTAATTGGCCGACTATGTGCAAAAAGAAATCACATTAATGCCGCTAATTAAGTGGATGGCAATGGACGCCACCTAATTGGTGAGATGGAGGAGAAGAAGAAGGAGAAGAAATGATGGAGATCAAATCAGAGAAAACAAAACAAAATCCAAACAGGAAGTGGATTTTAATGGCTGATCAGGAACTTCCTGTTTCTGGAAGAAGCTTCCGCTCTTGGGATCAAACCTTCTTTTTTCATTATTTCTCTCTCAACCGTTGCACTTCCTCCTTCTCCTTCGTCTCCTCCTTGTCCTCCTTCATCGCCCGCTTTCGCCGCCATCGATCGGCGCCGTCAGCAGGGTATCCGCCGCTCGGAACCTCGTGCTTCTCCCCCCCAACACGGACGCCGCTGTTTGTGCATTCATTCACTTTGCATTTCGCATGTAGCCTCCCTGCGCCGCTCAAACAGATGTGGGAAGGTTAGTTCACACACTCACACACGCGCGCTCGCGCGCGCAGGCCGCCTGCTGTCGGTGTGTTTGGTCGATACACGCGTCGCCCTCCTGGACGCCACCGATGATGAAAGCCCGGCCATGCAAATGGAGACTCAATTACCGCGGTCAATCTGTCGGAGGCGAGTGTGTGCGTGTGTGTGTGTGTGTGTGTGTGTGTGTGTGTGTGTGTGTGTGTGTGTGTGTGTGTGTGTGTGTGCGCGTGTGGTTTGCCCAGCGGGCCTCGGGCTGGAGGGCTCTCCGGTGGCTTGTTAAGCGGCCGTCGAGAGCACTTGGCTTTGAATTGGCCTTTTGTCAGTCGAGCTGCCAGAAGGAGGCGGGAAACATCCAGAATGTGTGTGTGTGTGTCTACGTGTGTGTGTCTACGTGTGTGTGCCTAAGTATGTCCCGGCAGCTCCGCCTTTGCGAGGACTCATTATCGTCTCAGACCCCGAGACGTGAGAACTACGCTCGGCGGTTCTGGCGTCTTTAAGTGGTTCATTTAAAGTGCGGGAGACGCTGGAAGAGGAGCGTGGGAGCGGCGGAGGAGTGGATCCCAGACTGGACACGTCTCCCGGCCGCACCGCCCGAGTTCCAACCTTAATCAAGTCTGGAACCGTCCCGACGCAAAAGACCACATTAGTCTGGAGAGCATCCAGCCTGGAAATCTCTGCTCTCCTGAAGAAAATGACATTTGTCGTCCAAAAAAAAAAAAAAGTGTTCTTTCCCCCAGTAGGACACTATAATAATCTTATTAATGATAAGAAATCAAGCATAAAACAACAAATAGATGCAACTTGTAATCTTCCACCTTTTCCCTCTGGATTTTCCCCCCGGTCTTCCTGCCCACACAGAGCAGGGACAGCGGGGCCACGCCGCTAATCCGGCCCAGCGGGGCCCGCGCCGCTTCCTTCATGTTGCCGAGCCGACCTCCCACAATGCCTTGCTCCTCCGGGGGGTCAGCGCCGACACTCCACCCGGCTCTCAGTGGGAAGTGGGAGGCGGCTTTTTAAACAAGCGAGCTCTCGATCCCTCATTAGCGGGCCCACTTGTTCCCCTGTGATCCGCCCACTTTTCTGGGCTTGTCATCATCGGAGGCTGTGTGTGTGTGCGTGTGTGAGTGTGTGTGTCTTTTCCATGCGTGTCAGAGTGGTGGCGCTCTGCCACTCCACCACCACTTTGAGGGATTAGCTCCTTTTGTTTCCGCCGTGGCGTCGAGGGGATTGAGCTGCTTTGTTAGCGCCGCGCGCTGCTGATCCTCTGAAAAGTCTTTTGTGATTGGTCGAGGTGATTCCTGTTTCTTGGTCTAAAAACCAAAAAAACACTCACAATCAAGGATCATCATTGCAACCACGACACCTCTGAACTTGTCTGGCGGTCATTGAGAAACTCGCTTTGAGACGCTTTTAGCTCTTTTAGCTTGAAACTTTGTGATGTCACAAAGGGCACGTTGCCTCACCCAGGTCGGCGAACACACCTCCAGAAAGTGCCAGTTATAGGAGGGTAGGCTGCAAACAGTGGGCTAAAAATGCTAGCCGCCATGGGACCTCTGATATTATATCCATCTCTCTCTCTCTCTCTCTCTCTCTCTCGTCCCGCAGGACTACATGCAGAACGTCCATGGGAAGGAGATCGACCTGCTGAGGACCACGGTGAAGGTGCCAGGCAAGAGGCCGCCGCGGGCCGTGTCCACCTGCGCCGCCACCGCCGTGCCCAGTCCCAAGACCAACGGGCTGGCCAAGGACATGAGCAGCCTGCAGCTGGGAGCCAATCCAGGTGGAGATAAATCAGCGGCGCGCCACTATTACGCTCTAATCAGGCCGCTAATTGCTCGTCCCGATGCCTCCCCTGATCTTAAACCGCTTTGCTAAAGGTTGAACGTTCAAATGAAGGAGAAGGGGAAGAAGAATAAAGGACGAGCTCCCCTCCACCTGGAAGGAGCCGCAGCCTCGTAAAAAGCACAAAAGAGGGACGGGGGGGGGGGGGGGGATGAGACAAGCGCTCCTCACACGTGGAAGCAGATCTTATGAGGCGGCTAAATCAAAGACGCACACACACACTCGCACGCACGCGTGGCGTGAGTGAGAGCACACAGGGATCCAGGAGGCCCGAGCTAATAGCATGAATATTCAGTGAGCTGCACTCCATGTACTAATTATTGTCATGAATATTAATGCAATCAGAGTCCCGGCTCCACTCATCCAGCACCCAGAAATGAGCTGTAATGGGACAGTGGAGGGGGGAGGGGCTGCCGTGTGTGTGTGTGTGTGTGTGAGAGGATTCACTGGGTTTCTGGACCACATGCACACCCACACCATCCTCCAGTCTCCAGGGTTGGGTTTCAGCGTTCAGCTTGTAGCAGCGGCCGTCCAATTAAACAGCCTGATTAAACACAGCCATGCCCCCTCCTCCGACACAGGAAGTGACGTCAGAGAGCCGTCCGCACAGTGTTCTTGTTGTTGTTGTGTGTTTTTAACAGCCAAACTCCCTCGCTGTAGGCTCCTCGGTCAGCAGCAGCTCCTCCGTGTCCCAGATGGCGAGTGGCGTCAGCCTGGTGTCCTTCAACAGCCGCGGCGGCGGCGGCCTGGACGGGATGCACCAGCGGTCCTACTCGGTGTCCAGCGCCGACCAGTGGACCGATGCCACCGTCATCGCCAACTCTGGAGTCAGCACAGGTCAGCAGCTGCAGCAGCAGCAGCCCCCGCTTTTCTAGCCATGTGCCTAGCAAGGCCCGCACATGCAGCTCCGCAGGGGGGCTCAAGCAGGGAAGCCTGCTTTGGCCTGGTGGGCCCCACCGCGGAGCTCCGCAGGGGGGACTTGTATGGTTTGTCCACGGTTGATCCACCTGGAAGAGTTCTGACGCTGCTGTAACTGTCAGGCTAATGGCCTCTGTGTGTGTGATTGTCTATCTGTGTGTGTGTGTGTATGTGTGTTGGACTGACAGCTGTCAGACTATGTGCGTGTGCGCGCGCGTGTGTTTGTGTGTTGTCAGGACGATAAGCCTGAGTGACACTTCCTGTCATCGGCGTCGTGGCCCCTCGGCCGTCCGCAAATAACGTTTAAAGCTGTGAAACACTTTCAGTCCACTCCTGAGGGACATGAGCACACACACACACACACACACACACACACACACACACACACACACACACACACACACACGCACAATGTTAGCATATTCCAACTCTTTTGGTTGCTGTTGTGGCTGACGGTAAACAGGAAGTACCTTCTGCAGGACGTCGAGCAGCAGAAGGAGAGCAGTCAGACGGGGTGGAGGGGGGATGAGTGGGGCAGGGGGGGTTTGGCCTGGACCGGGGCGGCAACGGCGGCGGCGTGCAGATGTGAGCGGTGCTTAATTGCACTCTCGGGGGCGACGGCGTCTTGTCAGCAGAGATAAGTTGTCACATTTTCCACTTGAGCTGAGACTAAACGATTGTAAAATAAGTTATGGCCGTCCTTGGGGCGCTCGGCGGCAGCGGCTGGCGGCTGGCGGCCAGCCGGCGAGCGCTCATACGTGTGTTTGGCGCACATGCGTTTCCATCTTCTCACGAGCACACACACACACACACACACACACACACACACACACAACGTCCTCGTGTCAGTGCAGCAGCAGCAGCAGCAGCAGTGATATTGATGGGAGCTGAATGTTATTTTATTCCGCCGCTAGTCACAGCTGTCAGCGGGCAGCGTGATGAGTGGGGGGCGGGGAGCGGGAGAGAGAGCGAGCAAGAGAGAGAGAGTAGTTTCCCTCTTCTGATAGCCTCACCCCCCCAACACCCTCACCGGTCCTGCCTGAGTTTTGTGTTAGTTAGTTAGGAATTTATTTAACATTTCTAAAGCAATATAATAGAGTCAAGGCAGATCATACAACATCAGCAAAAAAGAACAAAAAACAAATGCAAACTAAGAATAATAAAAAAAAAAAAAAACAATACTTTTGCTTGAAGTCACTTTGTGAATAAGCCTCATGTTCAAACGGGATAAAAAAAATGTCCTATCTTTTAATTTTCATATTCAATCAGTCATTGATAATAATTTCGCAGTGTTGGTTTAGTCTTCCCCACTGATGATGTCACTCCCCGCCCTCCCCCCTACAGACACGGGCCTGGGGGACTCGGTCTGCTCCAGCCCCAGCATCTCCAGCACCACCAGCCCCAAGATGGAGCCGCCGCCGTCGCCGCATGCCAACCGCAAGAAGCACCGGCGGAAGAAGAGCACCAGCAACTTCAAAGCCGACGGCCTCTCTGGTACTGCGGAAGGTAACGCCATCTCACCCCCCCTCGCCCTCCACCCCTCCACCCACCCTCGCCTCACACTTTCCCCGCCCCGGGTCGCCGGCGCCGGCTAGACCAGAGGTGCTGACACCTACAGGTCCTCCTGGAACTGCAGCACTGTGTGTCAAAATTAAAATTAAATTAAAGTTGTTTTTTTTGGACGACCTCTGAATTTGTACCTGACATAATTACAACAACAGCGTAGTAGAGAATGAAAAAATGGAAAGAAATAAAATAAAATATCCTATTTATAGAGTGAGAAAGGAATGAAAATCAACTTTTTACATCTATATGGACAGTTCTATTTTTTTTTACATATATTTTTATAATTCTTTTCCAATATTTGTGGGGGAATAATTGAATTTTGGCTTGAACCATCTGAAACCACTGTTGCTCTGGGATTGAAATTGAACAGCTCGGCACTGTCGACTTTGAACCAGGGCTGGGAAACAAAGTCACATGATCATCCGAGACTCCGCCCCCTCCGCAGCGAGCCGAGGGGCGGAGTCTCCTCATCATGCCATTCTGTCAGCCCTTCATCCCGTCACCACCCTGTGGGATTATCGTCTCCTCTTCCTCCTCCTCCACCTTCTTCCTCTTCGCTGGTTCTTCACCAGTTTGTAACATAACCTCCTCTCAGCGCTCAGCGATACAGGACGCCTGTGTCTGATTGGTCGGCGTTTTTTGGGGGGCTTTTGATTGTGTGTCTGTGTGTGTGTGTTCCATTCCTTAAAAATTTGCCGCCATTCTCCTTTTCGTTAATCAGCACAGGCACACACACACACACACACACACACACCAACACACACATGCGCGCCACGGCTGGCGGAGCAGATGTGGCGGCAGCAGCAGATGTGTGATGTTGCTCCTCCATCACGCCGTCGCCGGCGAGGCAAGTTGCTGTCTGAGTGACGGATTGAAGCTCCGCCCACCACCACCTCTCCCCCTCCTTCCCTCCACTGCCTTCTCTCCTCTACGCCTCCTTTTCTACATCCCATGATTGTCTCCTCTCCTTTTTGTGTGTCTTCACTCGTCTCCATTTTATTTTTCCCTCTTTCTTTTCCCTCTTTGCTTCTTCTTCCTCTTCTTCCCTTTTTCCCCTCCTCCCATCTTCTCAACCTGATCTCCTTATTTGTTATCTTTCCTAATTTCCACCTTCTCCCCTTGTCTCCTCTCCTCCCCTTGGCCCCGCCTCTTCCTGCCTCGCCTTGTCTCCCCTCCGTCTTCCATCTTCCCACCCTCCATCCCTCCCTGACCCCCCCGCCTCCCCATTAGTCAGCCGCCGAGACTTAAGTGAAATATTATAAATAATCCACCGTATTGAAATCTTTTATCAGCTGTGTCACTTTCATTATTCACCAGGCGATTAGTAACAGTCTTCCCAATTTAGCCATTAAGCACCGGGCTGCGAGCAGCCAGCCGGGCCGAGGTCTGACGTATCTGCGTGTCAGCGGCTCGGGCTAATTCATGGAGGGAAAACGCCCTCGGTGGCCGAGGTCCCCCAGGTAGCAGCCCGGTGGAGCGTCCCCTACTCCATCAGCCAGCCAGCCAGCCAGCCAGTCAGTCAGTCAGTCAGTCACCCACCCAGCCAGCCAGCCAGCCCGTCAGTGAGTCAGTCACCCAGCCAGTCAGTCAGTCAGTCACCCAGCCAGTCAGTCAGTCAGTCAGTCAGTCACCCAGTCAGTCAGTCAGTCACCCACCCACCCACCCACCCAGCCAGCCAGCCAGCCAGCCAGCCAGTCAGTCAGTCAGTCAGTCAGTCAGTCACCCAGCCAGCCAGTCAGTCAGTCAGTCATCCACCCAGCCAGTCAGTCAGTCAGCCAGTCAGTCAGTCAGTCAGTCACTCACCCACCCAGTCAGCCAGTCTGTCAGTCAGTCACCCAGCCAGCCAGCCAGTCAGTCAGTCAGTCAGTCAGTCAGTCACCCAGCCAGCCAGCCAGCCAGTCACCCACCCAGCCACCCCGTCACCCAGCCAGCCAGCCAGCCAGTCAGTCAGTCACCCAGCCAGCCAGCCAGTCAGTCAGTCAGTCACCCAGCCAGCCAGCCAGTCAGTCACCCAGCCAGCCAGTCAGTCAGTCAGTCAGTCAGCCAGTCAGTCAGTCAGTCACCCAGCCAGCCAGCCAGTCAGTCAGTCAGTCAGTCAGTCACCCAGCCAGCCAGCCAGTCAGTCACCCAGCCAGCCAGTCAGTCAGTCAGTCAGTCAGCCAGTCAGTCAGTCAGTCACCCAGCCAGCCAGCCCGTCAGTGAGTCAGTCACCCAGCCAGCCAGCCAGTCACCCACCCAGCCACCCCGTCACCCAGCCAGCCAGTCAGTCAGTCAGTCACCCAGCCAGCCAGCCAGCCAGCCAGCCAGCCAGTCAGTCAGTCAGTCACTCAGTCACTCAGCCAGTCAGTCAGTCACCCACCCAGCCAGCCAGTCAGTCAGTCAGTCAGTCAGTCAGTCACTCACTCAGCCAGTCAGTCAGTCACCCACCCAGCCAGTCAGTCAGTCAGTCAGTCAGTCAGCCACCCAGCCAGCCAGTCAGTCAGTCAGTCACCCAGCCAGCCAGCCAGCCAGTCAGTCAGTCAGTCACCCACCCACCCACGCACCCAGCCAATCAGCCCGTCAGTCAGTCAGTCAGTCACCCAGCCAGCCAGCCAGTCACCCATCCAGCCAGCCAGTCAGTCAGTCAGTCACCCAGCCAGCCAACCAACCAACCAGCCAGTCAGCCAACCAACCAGCCAGCCAGCCAGCCAGTCAGTCAGTCAGTCAGCCTTGTTCAGGAGTCCTAGTTTGAGGTGATAGGCAGAGCCAAGGACGTCCAGTCCAGTCACTGGGATGGGGTCTTCTTTGTGATCAGAGGTCAAAAGTGACTGGAGCTCCACCCACCCCAGACTGATGATGTCATCATCATCATCATCATTATTATTATTAACATTATTATTCAAACCCCATTTTTATCTGCAGTCGCGCATACCTGTGGTCATGTGACCCCCGCCGCCAGACTCTCGGCTCTCATTAACCAGCCGCCGTTTGATATCCTCTCGTCTGTCCTGCAGCTTTGAAAGCTGACCTGCAAAATACACACACGCTCACACACATGCACATACACACGCACACACACACACACACACACACACACACACACACACACACACACACACACACACACAGCGTCAGATGTTTGAAGTGGGCCCACACAGGTAACAGCAGGTCCACTGGTCACATTCCACTTTTCTTTTTTTCATCTTTGCAATCGCTTTGATTCCTCGACCAGTTGGGGGGAAAAGAATCAGGCAACTGGTGGAGCTGAAAGTGTGTGTGTGTGTGTGTGTGTGTGTGTGTGTGATCCGTCGGCACAATCGTGCACGAGCCGCCTGCTCCACGTGCACCTGCACCTAGTCTCCTCTGACTTGCTCTTTTGTGGAGCCGACGACCTGACTTGACCCCCAGGTCAAGTCAGGTCGTCGGGGGTCAAACAGGTGACAGGGGGAAAAAAGCGAAGGAGAAGGGGGTAGCGGTGTGGCCGAGGGTCCAGGTGGTCTGATAGGTGGTCTGCAGCTCAGCTTTGGCTGGATGTTGTGTTGGATTTCATTGTTCGTAAGGTAAAGTGGTCATTTCTGCAGCTTCAAGTCACATGCGCCATTTTATTTCAAATTACCAGCCGCCGCCGCTGCCACTCACTGAATGTCTGTGTTTTTTTTTTAATCCAGCCGTGTGACCTTTCCAGTCCGCGCCAGACACTCGCTGAACCTTTTGTATATTTTGCGTTGTTATAAAAAGCGGGGCAAACATTGCCCTCTGATGGGGGGGAGGGGCAGGAACAAGCGCGCTAACATTTGGCGGCTGTATTTCATCGGTGGTAAATGCTCACGGTAGCCTGGGGGGCAGCAAATATTTACTGAAGGGTGCCGCTGTTTCAGGGGTTGGGGGGGCAGAGGTCAGAGGTCATAGTGGCGGCAGCAGTCCGAGATCAGAGGACGTGTAGATTGGGCTGGAGCTTCAGGGATTAGGTGCAGATTGAGTTACGTTTGATTGAATTACTAATTAGAGCGGCTGCTATTTTTTGCTCCGTTGACTGATTTGGTTTCATCGGGGCCTTTGAGTTGATTGGAGCGTCTCACCAGTGGTCACTGGACCACCAAGGAGCCTCCGGTCTGATTGGTCGGTTGGAGAGCCTTTAGCTCCTCCTCCTCCTCCTGGTCTGTTATGTTGCAAACTTCTTCATCCCCTTCATCGTGACCGTTTGCTCCTCCCACTTCAAGCCTTGCCCCCCCTCATCTGCTGCTGCTGTTATTTTTTTACTATCATCATTATTATTATAATTATTATTTATTTTTCTCTTTCTTTCTTTCTTTCTTCACTTCCTCTGTATTTTCTTTGTCTCTCTTTTGTGACACGTGTTGTGTCGCCCGCTCCTGCGCTCTCTGTCGCCCCCTGCTGTCTTCTCTGCCCTGCCACCCCCTCCCCCTCCTGCAGCCAAACGTAGAGCGTGGAAACTTAGTCGGGTCAGTAGTCTGCGCAGCATTTACGCCAACAGTCTGCAGAACTCTGAAGGTAAAGAAGGACCACAGCGCCGCCTGTGGCTAGTGGGCGGGACCCCAACCTGACCCACAATCCCCCTCTGCCCCCCTGACCCCGCCCACTGTGGGGGCAGAGCACCTCCTCCCCCTCTCCTCCTCCTCCCCCTCTCCTCCTGCTCTTCCTCCTGGAGACGTGTTGTGTAGTACGTGGCTGTGATCTGGAGATTCTCAGTGTGGAAAGAAGCCCAGAGTGACGTCACAACATCTGGAGGTTAGAGGTCCAGTGTGTGAAATTTGGTCTGATTTACAATTTTTATTTATAAAAATTGGTAAAAGCTTAATAAAATGTATAATCACAGTACAATAAAAGTCATTTGGTTTTTCTACCCTTAGAATGGTTCTTAATCATATAAAAGAATATAAATGGAACAATAAGGGTCTTGCTCCCAGTTAGCTGCCAACCATATTTCTAAGGAAGCCTGATGTGAACAAACCAGGTCACCTGACAACCCGTTTCGTAATTAGGATGAATGATTGCATCCTCCAATAAACCAAAAAAGAAGAAGGTGGACGAGGTATCCAGGTTTATGTGATTCTAAAATGTAAGCACTTGATCTCGCTGTTTCTTCTCCAAAATCTCCAAGTATTACACACTGGACCTTTAAAGAGGAAATGAAAGTTTTCAATAATAGCATCATTAAATCACCCTGCGGAACCAGCGGAGAACTCAGACTCTTGGATTCTCAGGGGACTTTGGACATTGTGTTATTTGCTGATCCAAATTTTGAAAAGGGAAACTTATAAGTCTCCGTTCGAGTCTTTTCTCTGTTCACTGGAGCTGTTTGCAGTCTAACAGAGAAGGAAATCATGTCAACCGAACATGAACTGGCTCTATTTCTCTGGCTCCGCCCCCTTTCTGCACCTACTGACTCACAGGAAGTCACCTTTCAATACGGAGTCCAAGTCCGATACCCTCTTTTTCTGTCCCTGCAAATCTCCAAATCGCTGCTGCCCCCTGTTGGTCTGGAGGTCCAGGCCTGTGTGGAGCTGTCTGCCCTCCCTCCTCTTCCTCCTCTCTACCTACCTCCCCTCTCCTGGCCTGCGGAGCTACGACCACACTGGTCCATGGAAGCCCTGGTAGCATGCTGTGACCCTGTTGGTGTCCAGTGAGTGTTCTCACTGATCAAACACAACAAAAGCCACCTTAAACTGCAGCTGCTTTTGGTGTATTTGTCCCTTATATTTTGGAGATGTTGCTGTCTGTGTGCATGGCGCCGTCCCAAACAGAAAGTCGCTCGCTCGCCAAACTCTAAACGTGGACCCTCCTATTTTTTTTTTTTGTGCGTGTTTGTGTGTATGTGTGTGTGTTTTTTTTTCCTCAGAGCGACCCCACAAACAATCGGACCGCAATATTTTCCAGGTTATTAATGTTGTAAAAGGCTGCGAATAATATGGGGAGTAATGACCTGTGTCGCAAAGCAATACTGTGTGCGGTGACATTTCCAGGCTTTTAATTTGTGTTTCCCGAGGCCCCCTTTTGTCCCACGCACACCTCCCCTCTCGTAACACACACACACACACACACAAACACGGTGGACTGGGTTGACTCGACACCCCCGATGATGGGCTCTTATACTTGGCCTGCCCCCCCACCACCACACCAACCCCCCCTCCCTCACTCACACGCACTCTGCGTCTTGTAAATGCTGTATATTTGCTTTTCCAGCCGTCGCTGCTGTTAAAGGTTACCCATGTCAGAGTTCACAAATTGCCTCGGTGCCGCCCCCCCCCCCGGAATGTCGCCCGCGCTCGACGACAGCCGTGGCAGTAATTACACAATACGGCGATGGCGACTGGGTGCAATTTTTGGACCCCGCCCCGTTTGCAACGTTTTTAGACGGCGAAACGTACTGAACCTTAAATGGAGACGTTTCAGAACCGGGGAAGTTCTGGAAAAATCAAGCAGTGAAACAAAAAGTTCCACAACAGAAATGTTCCCACAGCTTGCAGGACGGAATGTTTCCTGCAGTTTGAATCAAAGTGGATCCACTGCAGGGATTTGATTTAATTGACCATTTGTACGAGCGTCAGTGAGACTCCAGGTCTTCTCTGACCTGACTGGGGGAGTGGTCTCCTGTGCTCCCCCCTGATGCCATCACCCCCCGCCCCCCTCATTTTATTCATTAACCCGCCACGGTTGCGCCGGGTCAGCGTTCAGCATTTAAACCCAGAGACGAGCGTTTAATTCTTTCACGGCGCAGCAGAGGCAGTGGGGGCGGCCCTTTCTGGATTGTTGCTTTCCGTAATTGCCAAGCAGCCCCCACCCCCCTCAAATCCCCTGACCCCCCTCCCCTGAAAACAGAGAATCATGGGAATTTAATTATGATGGGGCTCTTGCTATTGACCCTGCAGGGCTCGACGGCGGTACGCTTGATGGGTGGGCCGCTCGGAAAATGGGAACCCACTGCACGCAGACGCCCTGGGGGTGGGGGTGGTGGAGAGAGTGATGGGGGGGGGGGGGTTCCACTTTATTGACACTGATAAACAGCCAGAGTTCTGACTTCTGACTGACTGATGCAGAAAGAAGTCGACCTGGTTGGAGACTTCTAGTCTGAGGGATCCTGGAGGTGGAAGTGATCCCCCCCCCCCCCCCCCTCGGACCAGGCCGCCAATGATCCGGGGGGGGCACTTCAGCTCCACTGCTCTGAGACGCTCCCAATTAGCCAAATGACTGGAGTTGAAGAGCAGCAAATGGTCGCTGGACCGCTGGGCCCTGGAAGCTCCTCGCTGACCCTCGTAGAGATCTGCCATCACACATCGCTGCGTTTTATTCACTCAGTCATTCATTCATTTGTTTTTGCCCTGCATGCGTTGGTCAGATAGACGCTCAGCTTCCTCTCAAACTCAGGCAAACAGCAGCGTCTCCATCAGGGCTGGGCTGACTTCTTGACTGGTGGGCCCATGATGGCTTCTGAAATGTGGCAGAGGGGGCTGGAGCAGCAGCAGTTGAATGGAGTGTTTTGGTGAGCCACCTTATAGGAGGAAACAATGTATCATGGGATATGTAGAAAAGCCCCACGGTATTTAGCTCCTCATTGAAATGACTCTTGAAAACACAAAAAATGGGTGAACTACGTGAAATACAGCTATTTTATGACTTAATTACTATTAATATAATTTCTTCAAGGTTGGTGGGCCGGATTAAAAAGCTTAACCGGTAGTTTGCCCATGCCTGGTCTTAGAGGTTGGAGTCCTGGCAGCGATCGTGGTGCCTCCCACCCGCCACCCCCCGACTCGCCCATCACCAGGGCCTCATGTTAAACAGAGACGGCTCATCCATGATAAACACTTCCACCTTTAAGTGTTTCCAAATGTGGACTGTGGAAATGAAAACACATCTCCCAGTTCCCATTTTTATCAAAAATGACTTGTTGCTCGTCGTCGCTGCTGCTGCTGCTCCAGCAACTCAAAACACAGCGCGTCCCTCTTCTGGATCTCGTACCTTCACTACTTTCAGTGCCTCCCTGAACTTTTTTCCCCTGGAAGAATCCCACAAGTAACTGGAATCATTGTTGGTCACACACACACGCTTCACTTTGTCTAATTGACTCCTGATTGGCCCATTAAAGGAGGGGTGGGGGGGTTGTAGGTAATGGATCCTCCGTCCTCAGGCCCTGATTGTAATGACTGCGGCCTGTAATTTAGCTCAACATCCTCCTTGGGGTCAGAGGTCATCGGCGGTCAGTCGGTCGGTCCGTCCAACACAACAGGTGTCCCTGTGTGCGAATGGACAAGAAAACAAACGGGAAGGCCGAGCCGCTGACGTTCGTCCCTCCTCTTCCTCTTCCTCTTGCTCTTCCTGCAGAACAAGAGGAGAACTTTGAGTTCACCATCGTGTCGCTGACGGGCCAGACGTGGCACTTCGAGGCCACCACGTACGAGGAGCGCGACGCCTGGGTGCAGGTGATCGAGAGCCAGATCCTGGCCAGCCTGCAGTCCTGCGAGAGCAGCAAGAACAAGGTGAGACAGACAGACACACACACACACACACACACATACACACACACAGACACTTTCATCCCCGGCCATAATTACACCACAGTAATTACGGCCGCTGCCATTTTCCACCTGCATACTGCAGCGGGCAGACGGCACTCGGTCCAGGTTCCTGCTGTGTTGACGCCTCGGGCTCTCACACACACACACACCCGTCCACCCCACCTCCTTTTCAATTCCATTTGTTTCTCATTGTGTCTGGATTTAAGCCTGGAACCGACTGCAAGGCTGCTGTGTTTAAACAATAATCAGAAACAAAACCAGTTTGATCTCATCAGTCGTGTGTGTGTGTGTGTGTGTGTGTGTGTGTGTGTGTGTGTGTGTGTGTGTGTGTGTGTGTGTGTTCGCGTGCGTGCGTGTGTGTGTGCGTGTGTGTGTGTGTGTGTGTGTGTGTGTGTGTGTGTGGAATTTGAACATCACTGCCTGGAACTCACTCCCAACTAAACACTGTGATTGCACTGACCTGCCATCATTCAAATCACCACTTTAAGCACCTCTATTCCGCACTGCTTTGAATGTTTAGTTACTGTTTTAATGTTACTTGCTTTTTTTACTTACTTTTTTTTTTTTTTAGCTACCATTATATATGATATTAACCTCATTGTTTTGGTTAATTTTACTCTAAACTGCATTACGTTTATGTTTGTGTATTTCCAAGTATTTTTTCATGGCAAATTTCATTCTAACATGTTTTAACTTTACCTCTGTAAAGTGTCTTTGAGGACTTTGAAAAGCGATCTATGAATAAAATGTAGAAAAACCTCAATGATGGATGAATATATAAATATTTAAATGTCAAGGATGTTAAGTTTTTTGTCTTCTGAACACTGAAAAATAACATAAATCCACAAAAAAAAAAAAATAATTCAGTCCGTTGAAGTGAAGTGACAGCAGCTCCGATGGTAACTGATGGTCTCCGTCCTCTGCCGTTAGTCCCGTCTGACCAGCCAGACAGAAGCCATGGCCCTGCAGACCATCAGGAGCATTAGAGGGAACGGCCGCTGTGCCGACTGCGACGCTCAGAGTGAGTATCCAACCTCCCGCCTCAACACCTTGGAGATGAAGAAGAAAAGGCAGAAGATGTGAGCTCGTTGTGTGTGTGTGTGTGTGTCCCTCCCACCGCTGCAGACCCAGACTGGGCCAGCCTCAACCTGGGCGCCCTCATCTGCATCGAGTGCTCGGGTATCCACCGCAACCTGGGCACGCACCTGTCCCGCGTGCGCTCGCTGGACCTGGACGAGTGGCCGCTGGAGCTGCTCAAGGTCATGACGGCCATCGGCAACGAGCTGGCCAACAGCGTGTGGGAGGCCAACACTCAGGGCCGCGCCAAGCCAGGGCCCGACGCCAGCAGGTAGGCCACCACCAGCAAAAGAACTGCATCCACCCTTTCTGGAATCCAAAGTAAAAGTAGGGATGCTTGCTCTGGTAGAAGCTAAAGCACTGATTCCAGTCCTCTGCTGAAGAAAAAGTCAGAAACTACAGGTTCTGAAATGTGCTGAAGTAAAAAGTACAAACTATCACTTTTTCCCGCCTGTAATGACTGAAACAATAACTTGGTTGTTATACACATGTTGAGTCTTTTAATACCAACAAGCAATGTTGCTTTTTACCCTTCTTATTTTTCTCTGCACTGAGAATGTTTTGAACAGTGACCCCAAAGCCGAGGTCCTATAAATAATCTCCCTCTAAAATATCTCCCCATATTGAACTGCACAACCGCATCATTATAATATCTCCACTTCACGTAACACCTGACTGGAAGAATAAGCAAATTGATTTGAACAGAATTTGTGTCTTTAAAACTCTTTCAAACACAAAGAAATACTCAAGTAGAGTAAGTAATCCACTGAGGTACAGTAACAAAGTATTTGCATTTAGTTACTTCCCACCTCTGATGACTCTGGCTGCTGGGTGTCTGCAGTGCCGACAGCTGCAGACAGGGGGCAATGTTCCATCCCCTTACAGCCTCTCTATTGACAGAACTGTGTGTGTGTGTGTGTGTGTGTGTGTGTGTGTGTGTGTGTGTGTGTGTGTGTGTGTGTGACTTGCGGAGGGGGATAGTAACAAATCGGTGAACTTTAGCGTGACGTCGGTGTTGATCAGTGTGTACCTGCACGTCGGTGTGTTAACGAGGTGTGTGCGTGTCTGTGTGTGTGCGTGTGCGCGCGTGCGTGCGTGTGTGTAATTATCGGCCGTCGCAGCTTTGGGGAGCCAGCAGCCATCATAACAAATTAGAGCTGACTGCCAAGCGCATAAAGATCGACTTCCCCATCCTCCCTCCCCAGCCTGGACCCCCCCCACCCCGACCCCCCAACGCTCATTAGTCAACAGAAGCACCTTATAATTACTCCCCACATGACCCCCACCTCCCGGTGCACACACACACGCGCGTTGTGTACTGACGCGCTCACAAGCGTCTCGCAGATCAAAATAGATGCCGGGAGACAGAAACAGACGCGGCGACGTGTTCCACACTGCCGCAGAACCTCCACACACACACACACACACACACACACACACACACACACACACACACGCTTCCTGCTGAGGGAACGTGTACATGATAAAGGCAGATTCTTTTACTCTCAGACTCGCCAGTGATGCCTTCAGGGACACTGAAGCTCCTGTGCTCCGTCCTTTGATTCTCTCATTTGTCTGTAAAGCTGCGTTATTATTATTATTATTACATTATTTAGCCCAGCGTTTGCAGCCTCCCGCTATAAAAGTTAACAAGTGAATGAATGATTGTAGAATGCGTGTAAAACGGCACACACAGCAGCCGAGGAGAGTTCACAGCGTCGTTCACGGAGACTTTCAGTGAGGCCGAACAGACGCACACACACACACACACACACACACACACTGGCAGGCTTGCCGGGAGGGATCTTTAGGTATCGACGCGCCATTAGCCCTCCTCTGTCACGCCGCTAATGCTTTTATTGTTGCTCATGTTCCTATTTATTTATGAATCCGACATGCCCCCCCCCTACCCCACTGCAGAGATCGGAGGAGGAGGTCAATATTATCTCAATTATCCTGCCACACTCCGCCACAGTTCCTCCCACCGACACACACACACACACACACACACACACCCTGTCGATAGCGTTTATCAGTCCATTCCTTAAGTGGCCCATCGCCCCACCCCTCCCCCTCCTGCTCCTCCATCATCTCCGTCTTTACTTCCTCTTCACTTTCTCAACTTAATAATCCCTTCTTTTTTTCTCTCATTTTTCGCACGGCTGCTTTCCAAAAAAAATACGGGGACAACATTAAAAAAAAAAAAGGAAAAAAAGAGTAAACATTTTCTGCTTCAACACACAAATTTCCGACTTCCTACTTTATTACTTCCTGCTCTGTCTGGAAGTGTTATGGACAGAAACTCATCGCCAGATGCTTTTCTTCATCCTCCTTTCAAAATAAGAGTTTAAAATGCGTCTTTCCCGGCTCATGCTTAATTGATTTAGACACTGCGGCGATCAGTCTAAGTCTGTTGGAAATAAAAGTGGGGAAAATGTGAAGACGACATGGAGACGGAAAGCGTGGAGCCGCGGTGACATCTTTATGGAGCGCCGGCGACGCTCCATGAAATGATGCTGCTGCTGCTGCTGCTCACAAATCAAACTGCCAGACGTCAACAAGCTGCAGGACATACGAGCCTTAAAGACCCAGAGCCACGTCTTGCCCGTCGCACTTGATGGGTCGGAGCCAATCGCTACTGAACTGATGAATTTCAAAAAAAAGATTTTAAAATCCCATAAAGTGCATTTTCTCCATGAGAAGTTTTCAACCTGAGCCGTGACATTGGGAGGAACCTCATTTTTAATATGTGCATTAGGACCTTTCAAAATAAAACGTCCAATTTAGATTCCTCTGTCCATGGATTTAAAAAAACAATAACAGATAATAACTTTTGATTTTCATTCATCATTTTGATGCTGTTGGTGGAACACCAGCGTTCTGGGTGGTTGCCGGACAGGAAGCAACGACTTGGGGAAGGTGGTTGTCTGGTTCAGGTCTTTTTTGTCCGGGCGGTGGGCGGTTGAGCGAGAAAGAGAGAGAGGGGGGGGGGAGAGAGAGAGAGAGAGAGAGAGAGAGAGCAAGGAGTAGGAGGAGGAGGCTGATGGATAGAACCCACCCCCACCCCGTGGTCTCTCAAGTGAGTAATAGAGGCCGAAATTTCATTTTGCAAGTGGCTGATTTAATGATCCAAAGGGTAATTAATGGCCTGATTATCTTAATGTTAAATATGGCCAGCAGCAATTACACTGACCTCCTGTCTGTCAAGGTCTGAACCCCACCACCCACCCAGCCCTCCCCCACCCAGCACTCCCCCACCCAACCCTCCCCCACCCAGCACCACTCCGCCTTCCAATCACGTCCTGTTCTGGAGGTGGGAGGGGGCGGTACCAGCCGGGAGGAGGACGACCAGGAGGAGGAGAAGGTTTAAAAATCAGCAGATGGAAGATTTTTTTCATTATTATTTTTATTTAGGGAGTTCAGGAAGGCTGGAAAGAATTCTGGGAAGGACGAGGTGTGGATTTTAAGCTCCTCCCACTCTATGTGGCTCCGCCCCCGACCCCATTCAGCGGGGCGTGCGGCGCTAAGATAAAACTGATCTGTTGTTAAAAGGCAAATGATCAAGGCGAAGATGCGAGATGAATCCTTAATTTAGGATTCATTGGAATATTCCAATTATTCACAGAAACTAGTGTCGTAGTACTCAAGGTTGGTCTTTCCCTCAAGACCTCTTTTGAAGGGTCTCAGTCTCGTCTGGGACTGGACAGACTCGGGGTTTGATGAAGAGACCCGGTGGAGACTCAGCCAACACTGCAATGACACTATGATAACAGAAAAGAATCCAGCTGCAGCTTTGTTGTGCTCTGTTGGTGACACCCAGTGTGACACGCCCCCTTATTCCTAGGTAATTTACTTTTTAATTTTCTGAAGCAAAATGGTTCATACTAGCTGATAAAGCAGCAAAATTATTGAAAAATATCTTGCTGAAAGGAAATGTTGCTGTTCCATTTATACCAATGTCTTGGTCACTATTGGTGCCGTTTTGACTACAACACTACCAGAAACTAACGAATCCAACAAAAAAGAGTGCAAAAAACACAGTGAATTTAGGCCGAAATACACAGCGGACCTTCAATCCAGGCAACAAGGACAACTTGGTCAGGGGGGCGGTAGGGCGGAGCTCCACTAGGGGGCGCCCTGGGGGGGGGACCCGGAAAACCCCGGAACCACCAAAAGACATGTCGCCATCCTCTAAACGTTTCCATTAACCTCAAGCCGCCGCTGGCCAGCCGTCATCACCTCGGCTGGCACGGCGAGCCGCCGCCACGCCACAGCTGAGGCCACGGCTGAAGGGGCTGCTAAGTTTGGGATGGCTGCCCGCCTGCTGCTGCTGCTGCTGGGGGAGGGTGGAGGTCCGGGGGCCCTGGCTTCTTTCGCCGCCAACACGCAATTAAAACAATGAGCGGCGGCGGCGGCTTCGACACCAGCGCGCTAGTGACAGCGCCGCTTAATCTGGCCACCGGGCGGAGCGAGGAGCTGCTGTTGCTATTGCAGCAGTCTGGCAGTCTGTCGCAGGGGCTCAGTGTCTCCGGCCTGTTTTTGGTCGTCGGTGTCTCGCTGCGTTTTTGTCTCAGCTGATGATTAGCCGAGCCCTGCCGAGTGGAAGGCTAGCCAGCTAGCAAGTAGCCAGAACAACTCCCAACCCTTTTTCTTTTTTTATTGTTATTATTTGTTTTTAGTTGTTGATTGCTGACTTGGATATTGAGGCTGGGGGAAATATAGTTATTTATTGTAAGAGGCCAAGAATAGCTGAACTCCAGCTGCTGTTTAATACTATTTATGACTCAGACATTCACAAGACTAAGATCAGGTTTTGTGTACATATTTATTTTCATATTTACACATCTATATATCAGCACATGTATATATATTTGTGTGTGTGTGTGTGTGTGTGTGTGTGTGTGTGTGTGTACATATATATATATATTCTTCCAAGGGATCAATAAAGTATAATTGAATTGAATATATATACACACACCACCAGTCAAAAGTTTGGACAAACCTTTTCATGCAACTTTCTACACTGCAGATAGAAGACATCAAATATATGAGCAAGATATATGCAATTATGCAGCAAAGAGAAACACTGGTGGCTATTTTGAAGAATTTAAATATAAAATGTGTTTGAGTTATTTTAGACTTTTATTGTGTAAGGAGGCATCAATACGTAGTTTTGATGCCTTCAGTGAGAAACTACAATGTCAACAGCCAGGGAGATCTGGCCCACCAGGGTCCGTGTGAACAATAGCAGTGGCAGGAGGCGGGGGGGGGGGCACCTCAACCCCTCCTCCACCCCCACCTTCATTAGACAGCAGAGAAATGAGCAGGATTCAGGGGCGGCTAAAGGATGAGGCGGCCGCACTTAACAGCAGCGGGGCCACATGACGAATGCGGAGCCGCTCATAATTCAGCGGCAGGTCTGTCGGCGCTGGGAGGCGGCGGAGCGGGAGGGAGAGTCAGGGCCCTTTATGGGAACAGATTAGTCTTGTACCCCCCCCCCCCCCCCCCGGTTCCCACCCCCCTGAAGAAAAGGCCAGCGCTAACAGATTTAAAATTAGACGGCCGGCTTTTAATCTGGGCCGGGGTGCAGGTGCGGCCGCCGTCCCGACACCGAGCCAGGATTGGGCTCCTGGGACAGGCTGGGGGGAGGATGAGGGTGGGGGATGGGGGGACTGGGCCCCGGGGCCACATCGCAGTATAATTGCCCCCCAGGGGTCAGAGGGAACAGGGTTTAGGGGTTTGGGGGGGGCTGCTAGCCATAAAAAGCGCGACTGATATCAGTCAGTCACACCTCCGTGTGATCACAACACTGATTGGACTGGTGGGTTCAGGGGAGGGGGGGCGGAGTCACGAGGGTGCGAGGTCCGAGGCTGTTTTTTTTGTTGTTGTTTTTTTTTATTGTGACGGTCGCAGCATCAGGTCTTCATAAAAAAAAAAAAACCTTGTTTGTGTTTTTAAATTATTAATATTATGTGTTTCTGTTTATTTGTTCATCCAGATATTAACGGGATAAGTCAGCGGTGTCACAGGTTGTCGTTTTTTTTTTAATTACGACTTCAGTTGGTGAATGGAAATTATGTTTTTTGGTTTGTCGCAAATCAGAAATGGTCAATTGCTACCGTTGATATTAACAATAATAATCTGTAAATGTCAGGGGGAAAATTGGCATTAACTTAATAAGGGAGAAGAAATGAACGCAAATCAAACTCTTAATGAAATTCCTCCTAAATCAACGTCTCAGGTTGCCTGCATTTTTATAAATTTGTGTCCTTAAATTTGAAAGTTTGTTTTAAAAAAAAAAAAAGGATAAAAATCCAGAGTTTTTTTTCCTTTTTTGGGTGGAAAAAGACAAACTGACAGAGATTGTTGACGGAATCTTTGACCGTCGACACGTCGCGGCCTGAATCCCAAACAATCGGCGGCGTTCCGAAAAACAAATGTCGCCATTCCGTTGTGAATAGACGGCCACGTCTCTCCGCCCGCCCGCCTGCCCGTCTGTGTGTGTGTGCCTGTGTGCGTGTGTGTGTGTGTGGCTGTCTGGGACCCTTTGTGCGTGCATCTGTGTGTGCGTGCATGTGTGTGTTTGCTGAGCTCCGTTTCATCTCCGTCGGCTAACTGGCCGATCCCGCCTGCCATCATCGCTCCGCCATTATCCCCGGCCCCCGCTGACATGAGCGCCCCCCCTCTTGGCCCCGCATTTTAAACAGCACACACACACACACACAGCGCACACGCGGGGGTCTCCTGACAGGCAGGGCCAGTGCAAACGTTGAAAAATAATTGGCCCCTACATTCTAATTCATCTGTAACAGGGAGGCCTTGATTAAATTAGTCCTAATAGACATTATTTTGTACATGACTGACTCGCCGCCCGTAGCCCCTCCCCCTCCCCCATCCCTTCCCCCGACCGCCTAACAAGCCCTCCAATTTACTATTGACATTAAGCCGGCTGACACGAGCCAATCACGGGGGGGGGCGGCCACTCATCGTTTGTCATGGCGCGGGGAGGTTATGCTAATGCGAGCTAAAAGCACAAAAACTAAATGCACATTCTTTATGCCTGAGTCATCAGATTAACCTCGCCGTCCTCTGCCCTGCCGACCCGCCCGCCCCCCACATACACATACACACACACGCGCACACACACACACACACACACACACACACACACACACACACTCCCCGCGGCCCCTCCCGCCTCCTAATAATGAAGAAATAAATAACGCTGCCTCTCACGCGTGACTCCGTCCGTCCCTACGTCTATCTAGCCTCTCGCTTCCTGGAAGCCAGCGGGGCAGCTAACCCCCCCACCCCCCCATGGCTAATTGGCTCATTGGAGAAGGAACAAAACGGGGGTAAATAAATAAATAGATAAAAAAGTGCACAGTGGAGTGGTTGTCCCCGTGTTTATGGGTAATGTGTTTGGACTGAATGGGTCCAGGAGAAGCTGGTAAACATTTAAAAACTCCGCCATCGTTTGCCGCGTTCGAGGAGTGGGGGGACCCGGAGGAACACAAATACCACTTCCTGTCCTGCACTTCAGAGTGAGGCGTGACAGTGTTTGTTTTCCCTCCCGTGTCCGTCCATTTCTTCTTCTGCGGCTCTAAATTGGCAAACCAATGACAGTTGAATGTGTGATTTAGTGTTCAAAACAAATATGGAGCCTTTATTCCTCCAACTTTGGGAATTAGTGTTAGGTGTTGGCTAATTAAGCCCCGCCCTCCGAGGAGGAGGGGGCAGGGCCAGCCGTTGGTGTCTGCCTAATCTCACAGGAAAATGTCAACGGCCGCTCGGGTCGCTGACGGGGCAGAAGCCCAACGAGTTTTAGGAGGAGGAAGAGGAGGAGAAGAAGAAGCTTCTGCTGACTCAGCTGCTCCTCCCGACCTGACGGGGGCGATGCTGAGTCTTAAACTGCTGAGTCTTGTTGAGGGTCTTTGTCGATGGTGACATCACCAATTGAACTATTTTTATAAAATCTCAGTGAAGGCATGAGACAGTGAAAAGTGAATAATATATATCACTATCAGTGTGTACAGAATATAACAGGTCGACAGTATACGCATGGGATTTATCTGAATTTGGTCATTTACAGTGATTTTGACCTTTGCAGTATGTGCATGTGTGTATGGAGGTTATTGACAGTGATGCAAGGAAGCAAGTGAGTCCAGTAAAATGAGTCTGCTGATATGATTCATGCACACCTCCGCTAATGCAAAGACTGAACCAGTGCGTTACAATCTAGTTTTGAACGTGAGCCGAAACATCGGTGCCATCATCAGTGGGTGTGGCCTGACCCTCTCTCTCCCTCTCTTTCTCTCTGGGGTCCTCGGGGGGTCCTGTTATGGGACCTCCGGGTAACCAGGGGGCGCCGTGTAGCAGACGTGTAATGATGTGACCCCCGGTCTCCTGGTCTCAGCTGATCTCAACATTTGTTTCTCTGTGTTTTCTTCTCACTGCATCCTCCTCTTTTGCCAAAACCTCCCCCCTTCTTTCCTCCCCAACTCCCTCATTTCAGTCTCGGCTTTTTTCCCCCTTTTTAAAATTCGATTTAACCCGTCCGCCTCCGTCTCGTCGCCTCATTTCCAGTCCAGCTCGCCCTCCCTCGCCCCTCCCTCTCCCTCCTCACCCAGACCTTTCTCACCCCACCAGCCTCCCTTTAATTATCTGTGCCCATCCAAGGGCAGCTAACGACCTGCTAGGAAAGGCTAATTGATTTCAGCCTCATCTTCGTCGTCTCCTCTTCTTCCTTTCTTTCTTTTCCTTCCACCTCGTTGTCGCGGCCGCAGAGAACGGGACAGGAAATCCACGAGAATCGCAGGTGATCGGAAGGAACCTTTAAAAAACTGAAATTCCCCCTCCCCTCCCCCTCTGCCTTGCGTGCGACGGCGTGACGGTGATTCATCTTGAATGCACATTAGCGGCGGGCAGCGAGCTGATGCTCCCCTCCACGCTCTATCTATCTATTAATCTATTAATTAGAAGGCTAATTAGGCCAGAAGAGGAGCCACTGACACCGTGTCACTCCTAACCCCGTCTCCCACCGCTCATTACCTCTCTCTCACACACACACACACACACACACACACACACACACACACGCACCCTCCAGACTGTAATTAATGACGGGCTTTAACAGCAGCGTGTCGGCTCGTACATCTCGGCTTGACAGCGCGGCCAGGAACTGTTTTTTTTATTATTATTTCCTCCCTCTTTACTTCCTCCCCATTTTTTTATTTCTGTGTGCAAATGTAACTGTCGACATTTTATTTTGAAAGGGCAGCTGGAAGGCAGAACGTACAAGTGCGGAAATGGGATTTTTAATTATTGTTTTAGGGCCATAACCAGCGGCGTGTGTGTAGTTTTTTTTTTTTTTTTTAAATATAGGTTTTTAACAAATATTAAGGAAATTAATATTTCATCTGCTCTCATGCAAAAGATAACACACAGGGGCAAATTCTCAAATAAGGGCGTGCAGCGGTAAAATGCGGGTATCCACAAAGGTTTTTGCGCTAAGGACATGCAGGCGCAAACACGCCCACGAATGCGGCACCTGAAACAGGTGCGAATGTTGCGGTCTGGCAACCTGAGAGCAGTTTGCACCAAAGGTTGTTGGTGAGTGCGTGTGTTTGGTTTGTGTTCATGGATGCACGGAAAAGAAATGAAAAATGTTCAGATGGTGAGCCGGCTGCCCTCGCTGCTGAAGCAACGAGCTATGTAGCTCTGCTAGGATAAACGCTCCTGTGCTCCTGGCATTACGATGCCTCCTCCGTCTACCAAGACTGCTGCCATAATGAAAGAAAGTCAAGACGCAAGACGCGTTAGTCACCAACACCTGAG
>NW_027466156.1:685000-727500 GCF_046127955.1 Nelusetta ayraudi
CTGCCCATAGGAGGCTTCTCATATATGTCAGAATATACACAGAGCAATAAGCGTCTGGCTCCAAGTTAGCTGCCATCTTGCACCGCCATTTTTAAGTAAGCCCACCTGACAGTGGGCTGAATAGGAAACGCACTGTCAGGTGGGCTTCCTCAAAGATTTTACACACTGGACCTTTGAGAAGAAGAAGAATTCCTTTATTGGGGAAATTTGCATGCTACAACAGCAACAGTGCAAAGAGTGAAAATAAATAAACAATAATTCATATATATCTTTGTATATATATTTATATATATATATATATATGTATATATATATATATATATATATATATATATATATATATATATATATATATATATATATATATATATATATATGTATGTATATATATATATATATATATATATGTATATATATATACATACATATACATATACATATATACATGCATGCATATATGCATACAAGTTATTTACATATGTAAATGAGTGTATAAAACAACCACAAGAAACAGATGTTGCTGTGACCTATGCACCACAGTGTAACATTTGTGATCTTATTGTGTACTTCTCTCAACATTTTACATTTTTACATTTTACACTATTTATAAAATTGCTTGTCTTTATTTTTTAAGTTACCTCATTTGTAGGAATAAGTTGCGTTTGAGAAAGTTAAAATAAATAATACTCAAAAAAAAAAAGATAATTGATCGATTATTGTGAAACGTCTCCCTGATTCTGACTCTGATTACCTTTGTTTGTTCTTGTTGCTGCGCAGTACGGCGTGGACCTGATGGCGAGGGACGCCCACGGCAACAGTGCCCTGGCTTATGCCCGGCAGGCCGCCAGCCAGGAGTGCGTGGACACGCTGGCGCAGTACGGCTGCCCCGACGAGCGCCACCCGCTCATGGCCACGCCCAACCTGTCGCGCCGCAACACCAACCGCAACAACAGCTGCAACGCCAGCGGCGTAGGGGGCGGAGCCACCGCGCTCATATGACATCATCACCGGGGCTCCGACCCTCCCTCCTGGGAGAATCCTGACCCTGCCCTTTCTGCAGTGGAACCGCTACCTTGTTGCAAATTAAAAAACAAAGCAGAAGCCCCGCCCACCTTGGGGGCGGCGGCCACGGCGGCATCCAATCAGGAAGAAGCATAGGGGAAAATATGGCTTTTTTCTCTATAGGTGTGGGGAGAGAAAGAGAGAGAGAGGGGGCGGTCACATGACTTCCGACAGCGAATGGCCAGCAGGCCACCGTGCGACGCCACCCTCAGGTCAGGAAAACACTACAGCGGCGGAATCAGGGAAACATTTTCTCTCCGTTTCCTGCACGACAGCCAATCAGAATCTTAGGAAGAGGAAGAAGGAAGGAAAAAAAACACATATCGAAGAGGACAAAAAAAAACTGTGAGACTGAAAATATCCTGAAGGAAACGAGGGGGCGGGTCTTTGTGGCATGAACACACACACACACACACACACACTCGACACTATTGGTTCAGACCTCGGCCACTCGGCACTTCCACTTCCTTCCTGCCTGTTGGATTTTCTTTTTTTTTTTTTTTTTTTAACTCTACTAATTCTGTGAACTTCCCAGACTGAATTTTTTGCAACTTTATTATTTTTTTTTTTTAAATGTGAACAATATCTTGGTGTGAAGAAAAATCTGATCTTAGAGGTAAAAAAAAAAATGAACGTGTGATAGTTTGCATGAACTTTTTTTTACATTCTAAATTGAGGCATTTTTTTTTTTCTCCTGTGAAAATTGTGTCCTTGTGGATGCGTTCGCTGGACCAACCTGTTCAACATGTCGACACAGGGATAACTTTATTTTTTTTTTCCTTTAAGAGAATTTTATTTTTATTTTTTTTTTTGCGTGTGTGTGTTTTTTGATGTATACATTTACGAAGCCTCCAGAAGCTCTGGCTCAGGCTCAGGGACCTGCCGCTTGTCAGTGATCCAGAGCTTCTGAAGAGTCTTTGAACGAGGGATCTTTGGGTTCAACCAGAACTGAAAATCTTCCAAAATGTCAGAATGTTTTCTTTAAAACAGCATATCCTAAAGAAAAAAGAAAAGAAATTGCCACGTCCTTCTCGATGACCTTGAAAATCGGCTTCTCATTTCCCATCCAATAGCCTCAAAATGTTAAAACATCACATCAGGCAGCAAAAATATTCCCAAGAATTCCCACCGTCTGTTCTGAACATGTTCCAAAAAGTTCAAAAAAAGAAGAAAGAAACGGGAAAGACAAGGAAGCAGCTTCCACGGAGCGAAAAGGGAATCGAGCCGCTTCTTCTTCTTCTTCTCCTTCCTCTACTACTTGTTTGTTTTTATCCGTGAAATCACTTCACGTAATCTGCTGTCAATCTGAACCAATCACAGGGATGACGACTCTAAAAAAAAAAAGCTCATTCTTACTTCTTTTTTTTAGGAGAGAGAAAAAAAGTTTGTGTTGTGTGTAGATACAAAAGGTCACTTCTGTGTTGTTACTGTCATCTTTACACTTGTAAAGATGTTTGAATGACTCCCCCCCCGCCCCCCACTCTCTGTCCCGTCCAATCAGAGAAGTCCCTCACCCTCCTTCCCCCGACCCCCCATGTGCTCAGCGAATCACAAGAAGGGCTTCGTCTTCGTCGTCCGCGTTGTAAATAACCTTTTGTTGCCGTCACGTCCGCTGCCCCCCCCCCAGCGGTGACGTTGTGTAAATACACGTAAAGAAAACGTTCAATCTCGTCCACGTGCGAGTTTTTTTGCATCAGAGGAGAGAAATTAGCCGTTAGCACAGAATGTAGTGCAGGATGTTCTCCATCAAGGCTGCGCTGAAAAAGAATAAAAAATATAAAAATAAAAAAAATTAACATTTTGAGACATTACTCTAAACCTGAGGCCGAGTGAAATTTTCGCCGAAAGTGTGTTTTTTTTTCTTTTGTTTTGTTTAGTTTTTTTTTTACTTTAGCAAAGATCGTAATTGGGCCCTGTGATATTGAAGTAGATTTGACTGAGTCTTTTTTTTTACTCTCTAGACTGAATGCAAAGTGATGGAGAAAAAGCTGCTTGACGACGACATCATTTGTACGTGTGGTTTTCTTTTCTTTTATGTTTTACAGACGTTTTGCAAAGTTGTCCGTCTGTGCGTTTTTTGTTTTGTTTTTTTGTGTCCCTCCGGTTGCTGCAGAGGTTGAGGAGCCGCTCTCAACCCCCCGTCTGTGTATCCAAGCAATAGGCATTAAAAAAGATTACCCGCCATCAACCACCACCACCACCACATTGTTGGTACATGCAGAAAACAAATATGCCAATCTTATCCTCTTTGTGGAAATCCTGAGAAAAATATTTTTATTTTATCATTTCTTTTGTTGTTACACACCTGCCTTGACATGACTTAATATCCAACCTTACCACGCTGTGTGCCACGAGCCTCTTCGTTCTCCTCCTCTTCCTCCTCCTCCTCTTCTTCCTCCTCGCGTCATCGCTAAAATGATGCTTTAACCGGTGGAAATGCCAAACTAAACTAACTGAAATTACGTCCTTTTTATTTATGACACAAATGCACTAAATCAAGTTCAGTCCGTCTCATCGTTCCTCACTGCGGCTTTTCCTGTCCTCTTTTAATCGACATCAAATGTCACTCTTTCCAGTCTTTTCCAAGCGGCGGCGTCTTTCCCCAGGCCCTTCTATCGAGCAGCTAATGACATCGCTAACCGCTACTAGCGAGCCAGCTAGCAACAACAGTTTCCTAATAGGCCGACCAAACCCAGCATGTGATGTTAAGACCTCGCTGCCACATCTCTCTATCTTAGGGGGGGGGGGAAAACAAACAAAAAAATCTTAGCTAGCCTTTGTAGCTATAGAAAATAGCATTGTCTAAGTTTATAAGATCAAACAGATTTTTTTTTTTTGCTAATAGCTAACAGCTGCATTGTAATGTCCTCTCACAGTTTTTCCTCCTTTTGATTTCAGTTTGAGTTCCTTTTAAAGATCACCTGTGCTAGTTTCGCTAGCGCTGAACACAAGGCATTGTTATTGTTGCCCATCTTAGCCAGAGAGCCCCTTCAGCCCCAGTGTAGTATATGGGGGGGCAACAGAAATCAAGTTGGGAGATGAAACACACCTAGCAGCTAGTATTTATTAGCGGTCGCAGCCTTCTGACGGCAAAGAGCACTGCGTAAAAGTTTAATCCTAATGTCGTCTAGTTCAAACGAAGCTGCTGCGGGAAAACTGACAACGCCAGTATTTCATGTCTGCATCATCTGTACATAGACTTACTCAACAAAAATCAGAGGAAACAACTCATCAAGGTCAACGTTTGGTTTGTGTGTTACCTTCCATAGCCTTCACCCTCAGTTCCACTCACCAGGGGATGTCCCCGTTATTATTTATGAACGCCCCCACTGAGACAGACTCCGCCCCCTGAGACCTACGTTGGATTTTTTTTTTTTTTTTGTATATTTTCCCTCTGACGTCTCGCCCCATGTTTTGTTCTTAACTTCAATGAGTTTTTTCATCCAGAAACACTATTGTCCTTATTGTTATTCTAATTATTATTATTGTTATTATTGTTGTTGTTAATGACTTTTTGTTGGCTGTACAGTACCGTTGTTGAAAAATTTTACTTCATACAGAGTCTTCTACTGTAATGTGTCTCTTTCAATAAAGACGAGAATAATGCTTCTTAATATATCACTTGTCTTTGCCACGTCAGTCGTCTTTTATTGAAACACTCAATGTTTTTTGGAAAGAGGTGGCTGTGTCCAGTGAAGTGTGTATGTGCGAGAGAGAGGAAGAGAGAGAGAAAGGGCGGGGGAGGGCAGGGGGGTGTTTTGTGTTGTCGGCTAATCAGATAATCCCCTGATAATCCCCTCTGAGCCCTCTGTTTAATGGGAAGTGTGTTTTCTCAGTGTGTCTCCCTGTGACAAAGGAGTGTAAGGGTAGCCGACGGAGCCGCCTCAGTCCACACAGGAAGTTCCGAGCACAAAAATCAGTAGTGCAAAAGAAATGCTAATTTAAAAAGTCTAAAAACATTTGGCCACAGTAGATGTGTGTAATTGGTTCTTGTTGCCATCGTTTGCTCTTAACCACTGAAATGTGTTAATATTGTTATTAGAATGAGACAAATGTTCTGGCTGTTGCTGATCAAGACCTCACCTTATACTTTCTTAATTTTTTTGCTTGTTTGCTTCTGTCCCACCCACCACCCACCCCTCCAGACAGCACAGATTAGCCACCACAGAAAAAAGACTGGCTGTCTATCAGCAGAGAATGAATCCCCGAGGGTCCCATCCTTCAGTTGGCCCTGATGCCACAGCTCGATTACATTTTTGAGGTGAGGACCAAAAAGGAAGGAACAATAACCGTAATGATGATGCTTATCAGTCTCACGCAGTTTGAGGCAGAAACCTAGTAAAGTTAAATTTAGTTTCAGACTTTCTGATGCCTCTTTTAGTTTTGGTCAGCTGTCTTTTCGTTGGTTCTCTTGGACTGAAAGTCACCACATCTCCAACAAATACAACAGAAATGAGGTCCTGTTGCCACCGATATGGAAATGTATTCCTTCATTCGTTCCATGAAAATGAATGACAAAATGCAGTCAGGGGCGTTTTTAAGTGTTGCACCGAACCAGCAGCCGGAGTTCTAGTTCATTCAAACTGCGTTTGTTTTCATTTTCATTTGAATAATCGATGCTTGACCAGTTTATAGAGCCGAAAAGTTTATTGTGTCCAAGCAAGTTAGTCGCTTGTTTAAACCTGTTTAAGCTTGTTGTTAGTTGAGACTAGTTGAGTTTCTCGTGCACGCCTCCCTGTGACCAACCCTGTCGCTGACGTGACTACGTCATAATTAGCCGTCACTCACCGAGATCGACTCGTTCGTACGTTTGTTTTCTCATATTTCTCAGCAACGTATCTCTCAAAATAAACATTTAACCGTTTCTAATTAATCGCAAGGATGCCGAAAACACCCCTAGAGGTGAAGTTGGAAAGTGCATTTAAAAAAAAAATGTTATAACAATTACACAGTGTCAAACGTGACGAAAACGAATCGTTCCGGTTCCGGTGCCGCTCCATGCTAATCCGAGTGAGTCCCCACCTGTTAGCTGTAGCCCACCTGTACACAAACACACTTATTGCATAATCCTGAATGCGTTGTGTAGTTCGGACGTGAATTTTGAATCGTTTTTGTAATTATTTATTTCTTTATTCTTCTTCTGCGGAGAACATTCTGGACGGGAGACTTTGGATGCGGTCTGATGTGGTGACGTTATGACGCTTGTTGACAGAGCGCTGCCAGGTCTTTTTTTCTTTTAACGGGTGAAGTATGTCGAGTCCGTGTCTTTAAAAGCATACAGCTGTTCAGTTTTACAGTGTAGCTCCGTTTGTGTTGAGCGGTTAGCTTGTGGTGCTAATCACATCAGGAACCAATCAGCCAGATGACAAGATGGCTGGTTTTATATATACCATATATAATTATGCTTTAGTTCGAAAGCAAATACATACCTCAATTAACCAGAATACCAATAACAGAGAACAGTTGAATTCTGACTCTTTTTTTCCCGGAGCAAATTAAAACTACCAACACTTTTAGAAGGGAAATAATAATAATAATAATAATAATAATAATTATTATTATTATTATTATTATTATTATTATTATTATTATTATTATTATATCTGCTTTGTCCTTTTATTTGAGCTAACTTGGAACAATTTGTTGATTTTGTACTTATATTTTTCCTAGTTGTAATGTAAAAAAAAAAAAAAAAAAAAAAAAAATCCAAATTGAAAGTCGATGTTTATTTAGAAGGTCGTTCCATTATGCTAATATTACTGTTTATTTTTTCTGAATAAAAAAGTGGTGAAGCGGGGAGAAAAAGGTGCGCGTGGAGACTGCAGCCCCTTCACTTCCAGTCACAGTTCGTCTTTTTTTTTTTATTATTATTATTATTCACACGGTTGTCAATCCAGAGGAATGTTAGTTACTCTTGCACAATTTTTATATAAATAAATTAGCAGCGTCATTATTTATTTTTTCGAAATAAAGCAGAACATTTTAAGTAACAAAAAAATAAAATGTGAAATAAAATAAAAACAAACAACCGAATGAAGCAACAACAGTTTTTGATTCCAAAGAGCTCGCGGAGGCTTTCAACAGGAAGTTCCTCCCAAACTCCACGAAATGTTCCACACAATGACGCCGCTGTGCTGTTGTGGGGAAACCTGCGGCCGCGTCCTCCGTTTTGGTCCCGGTGGTTTATTTACATGTTGAAGGAGGAGTGGCTTCTCTTCTTCTTCTATCTTCCTCCTTCTCTTCCTCAGTCTGTTGGCGCCGCTGACCGCCGAGTTCAGGCCCGAAGCCTCGTTGTACGATTATCGCCTGATCAACCCGCTCAAATCTGAAACAATCTGGTGTTTGTGCGCGCGCCTGTGTGTGCGTGTGTTTCATTAAATCCCGCCGTTAAATTTGTTTTATTTTCCACAACCACTACCGACTTTTTGAAGGGTTCGATGAAATATTCAAATATTAAACCTGAGTGCTTTGTGTCCTAATTAAACAGAATAATTAATTAGCTGAATTATTAAAACGAAAGACTTGAAGCATTTTTTCTTAAACTCAAAGTAATTTAACTTTTTGGGGGGATTGTGAGAAAAATATAGCTAAAGTCTAATTAAGACAATTAAAAAAAATTGGCCTTCCACTGGTCCTGTTCCTTTTTAACACCACCGTGATAATGTCAAATGAAAACAAAATAATTATTTAGACAAATAAAAGTAAATTAAATCGCGTTTATTTCCAATAATTGTGTCTGTTTTAAGTCTGTCTCGGCGTGAAACCTGTTTGGCTGATTTGTCAGAATTGTCTTTTACTTTTTTTTTTTTTTTTTTTTCAAAGAAGTGCTCGAATTTCTCTTGAATCTGATGTGTAATTTCATCCGGAGCCTGAAACGTTGATTTTTGAGACGTCACCACGCAGCTCGGACTCAGTTTCCATCTCTCCATTCTTCTTCTTCTACGGTCTGGCCTGCTCCATCTGCTGGTGCTGGCTCCTGATCGCGAAGCGGCTCACGTGCACGGGGATGGGCACGACGATCTTGGGGTTCCGCGAGGGTTCGCCCGACTTGTTGTTGACGTTGCCCGCCTTGACGCGCTTCCATTTGGCGCGCCGGTTCTGGAACCAGATCTTCACCTGCACCTCGCTCAGCTTGAGCGCGTGCGCGATCTGCGAGCGCTCGGTGAGCGACAGGTACTTCTTGCAGTGGAACTCCTTCTCCAGCTCCAGCAGCTGCTCGCTGGTGAAGGCCGTCCGCCGCCGCCGGTTCTTCCCACCTCCTCCTCCACCACCACCACCCCCTCCACCGCCTCCCCCGGCGGGGCCGTGCAAGTGTGCACCGTCGTCCAGGCCTCCTCCCCCACCGCCGCCGTCGCCGTCGTCCTTGTGGCACAAGGAGGTGAGGTTGTCGTCCGAGCTGTAGTCCAAGTCACTGTCCATGGAGAAGCTCTCGTCTTTGCGGCCGCATTCGTCCTCCTTGGGGTCCTCCTTACCGTGGGGCCGGGCTGCATGAGGGGGGGAGCTTTATTAATAAGCAGAAATATCGTATGCATCGTCTAATGTCGTAATTAAAAATGATGTCAACCGTGTTAAAAAAAATTAAATCAGAATTGAATAGGACACATTTATTAATCCCGCAGTGGGGAAATGTGCAAAAAATGAGGACCGCTTCACGAATTTTGGCGTCATCCTTGCGCAGGGGGGTCATCCTCATCTACTCTGTTTCGTTCCAAATTTAGTATGCGCTACCAAAGTAACACAAATAAGCTATTTTATTCTAGTAAAGTAACGTCAAATCTTCAATGTTACAACAAACAGCTTTAAATTAAAAATTCTGTTTAAGATTTAATTGCACTAAAAAAAAACTCAATTTAAAAATAAAAATTCTGATTCGTGCTAAATTAAAAAATAAATAAATAGAAAGTACCCGGAGATGAAGAGGAAATGAGCTCATCGGGCTGTTGGAGGAAAACACAAAGTGTCGCCTTTTATTTTGACAGGAAACGGGTAAACGGCCTGTGACAGCTGCGGGGGATGGGGGGGCTCGCGCCGCTCCGTGTAGATATCCATCACCGGATCAGAGACACGTGCACGGCGTGTGCGTGGATCTTCTGCTTTTATTTTTCACGCGTAATTACGCACGGATGGCGGCCAGAGCTCCCGCAGCTCGGCTCGCGCATTAGAGGAGCATGAGATGATTTGAGTTAATCTGAACACATCGATCACACCAAAATTAAACAATTTAAAATAATAATAATAATAATAATAATAATAATAATAATGATAATAATAATAATAATTATAATAATAATAATAGTCTGGAGCAAATAAAACCATAAAAATCTGAAACGGACAGAAAAGCGTCCGAGTCAGACTGTCAGTCGCTTCGTTTTGGTACATGAATTAAAAGTGGAAATAAGAAGCAGCGTCTTTCACCCCTGCGAAACTTTGATTTACAGAGTGTTAAAATGAATCTCATCCAAACATTGTCCCTCACGATGACTTATTTGTTTCCTAACGGCCCCACAGACAATAAATCAGCTTCACTGCGCGCCGGAATAAAAAGCAGAGTTAAATCATTTTACATTTTTACGATTGACAGCTTCAGGTTGTCAAAAAAAAAATAAATACAACAGCTTAGGTTGTTGTTGTTTTTTAAATTGCCTTTTAAAGTGTTTGAACTTTTCATTCCAATACAATAATCGATCACTTAAAGTTTTTCGATCTGAAAGAGAACGTTTAAAAACAGATAAATTCCCAGATAAGTGAAGCGAGCTGAATCCTCTCCGGGCTGGCCGCTGATCCCGGAGTCAGACTCCCTGTTCCGGGTGTCACTCCTCCCCGTCCTCCCTCCTCACCTGCAGACGTCTGCACCGCCGTGTCCGCGTCGTGGAAGCCCTGCAGCGGCTCCTTCCCCGGCAGGAATCCCTTGCCGTCGTCCGCTTCCAGCCGCAGCTCCTGCGCCTTGTCGAAGAACTTGCGGGCCGCCTCCTGGTGCTGCTGGGAGGCGGAGAAGCCGCCGGGCAGCGAGGCCATGAGGGTGGAGGTGAGCGCCATGCCCTGCGCCAGGCTGGAGCAGAAGCCGCCTTGCAGGCCGGGCAGCTGCGGGTGCCCGTGGTGCTGCAGGGCCGGTGGAGGCGGAGGCGGCGGCGGCTGCAGCACCACCGACCGGTAGGGCATGAACATCGGGTAGCCAGTGTAGACGAAGTGTCCCGGGCTGGGCTGCGGGGGCCCGCCGATCAGAGAGTCGATGCTGAAGGCGGTGGTGCTTCCCAGTGGCCGCTGCATCACCATGAAGGACGAAGGAGCGAAGGCTGCGCTCATATGACCCACTGCTGCCGCTGCTGCTGCTGCCGCCGCTGCTGTTGCCGCTGCTGCTGCCGCCGCTGCTGTTGCCGCTGCTGCTGCCGCTGCTGCTGCTGTCAGGAGAAGGGGGAGGATGAGGAGGAGCAGCAGTCCGGACACGGGGCTCGGAGGACGGCTGCAGGCGGAGGACGGAGCCCCGGTGGTGTTGGAGCCTCTGTCTGAGAACCGGAGTTTACAGCGGCGGTAATCCGATTACACCAAACCATTCCATCGGTGCAGCAGAGGTTGGAAAGGTGAAGAAGAAGAAAATGAAGGAGGGAAAAACAACTTCTTTGAGTCTTTGTGGTTCCGCGTCGCTCCGAGCGCCGCAGCAGCGGGATGCTGAGTCTCCACTGGCCCGCCGACGACTGGCCGTGCGCGCGCGCCTCACATGCGTGTGTGTGTGTCAGATGCGTCGACAGAGGGGGAGAGAGAGAGAGTGCGCGACCTGTCCCGTCGCTCGCCGCGTCTCCGCACAAGTTTTTCGGGGGGGATTTAAATCGCGCTCCCCTCCGTTTCATTGCGTTGACTGCTGCTCGCCGGCTCCGCCCCCTGCCGCGCGCTCCGGCCGTGAGTGGTCCGAATGGGGATGACGCGACGGCTTCCCCTCCACCCCCCACCCTCCCTCCCTATCTCCTGGATGAGTGCCAATTACGCAAATTGGGACTACGGGGCAATTTAGGAACGCGAAAACACATCATCGTAAATAATAAGCTGCGGATATTCAGTAAATAATCGCCCCCGCCCCCCACCACCCGCGCGAGCCCCCACAGGGTCGTGAGGGACGGGGAGGGAGATGAAGGGTCGACCTGGAGTTGATTTAGTAGCATTTGATTCCTGCGTAAATAAGCCCGAACCCGTCAAAAACACTGTGGTTGGACGCGTGAAGCTGATGGATTCTCTGCAGAGATCCGTCCCGCTGCTGTTTTCTGACGTCATCCCCAGAAAATCTTCAGAAGCAACATATTTTTTCTTATATAGAAGTTTGGCCTGATGCGTCAGACTGAAGTGAATTTGCAATTCCTGTTGGTCGTTCCACGTCAGATTAGTTTAATTTGCACTATAAAATGTTTTCTAAATATACACATAGTGTAAAATTACACTATTGTATTGTGTATAAAAATGCAAATATTTTTAAAATGCAGTTTGTGTTTTCATGGATGAGAGTTGAATTTTTCCAGGCTGCGACAGTTTGTGTGAGAATAACATTTTATTTGTCTCCAACATGTTTTCCTGTTGCAGCCTTTGTGCACACTTGTCATTCATTCCTCTCTCACTGCCATTTCAGGGCAACCAGACTATTAATAAGCGCCATAATAATAATAATAATAATAAAGTGCCACAACTAGCATGTTGACCGTATTGACTGTGGTCCAAGCTGCAGATGAATTATGATTTAGCCAGATGTTTGTTGGCTCGATTGTTGAGCTAAAAGTTTAAAGCCTCCTATTCTAGCTAATCTTTGTTGTGTTGTGTTGTGTTGTTTCCAAGTCAACCTTGTTGTGAGACGTTTTCTCGAGTATCTTTTGTGTTTGTGTAGCATTTGGCAGGATGGAAACATGAGATCTGGAATAGCTTCGTTGGCCAGTCTGGTGTTTGTGTTATATTGCCTCATCAGGTCATTTTGTTTTAAGTAAACTACAGTTTTTAAATAGTAATTTACTTCCTCCAAGACAAAATGCAGTAATGGCGTCCTCGCTCAATTATGGGCATAAAGTTGTTGTTGTTTGTGACATGAATCTGCATCAGATGTGACCAGATCATTTCCTGATGTCGATCCACCTCCCCACCCCCACCCCCACCCGCAGCTCCACAGCAGAGCAACATTTGCTCCAGCGTCGGCATCAAACTGCACCTGAATGAATCCTGCAGCAGCTTCCTCACCAATTAATGGTGTCGCACTGTCATCATCATCGTCGTCGCCGTTGTCACGTGTAGGATGCGGCTGACCCCTGACCCCGCCCCCTCCTCGGCCCACCGTGGGCTGAGTCAAGGGCACCGCCTCCCCCCTCCCTCCTCCCTCCTCAGGGTCACTGGGACACGATCTCATTAAAGGGCGGCCTGGGTTCCGCAACCGCAATGCAGACATTAAACAGCAGTATTTTTCAATTAGGGCTGACAAATTCAATCAAAATTCCATAGATTAGGATGAAATGAGGCATGGGTCATTTACAAGGGGATTTAATTGCACGGCCATTAGACAAATAGTACAGCGGCCTCCAACTCATTATCAATCACGCCAGGGCATCAATAGTAAAAGGTTGTGAGGCAGGGGAGGGGGAGGGCAGTGGGGGAGGAGGAGGGGGGGGGGGGCACGGGTGTCGGTGTCGGTGTGAGAGCAGCTAATAAATATCCTCTTTTGTACTTATAAATTATCCAGTTTAATTAACAACATGGATTATGATTGGACTGTGATTTAATTAAACCTTTCCTGCATGCAAGCCCAGCGCCACGGCCATCCATTATGGGCCGGGGGAGGGGATGAAGCGGGGGCGAGGTGGTGGTGGTGGTGTTGGGTGGGGGGCGGGGGGGGCGAGGTATTAAACCGAGCTTTGTTCTAATGGGAGCTGCTTACCTGCTTTAGATCATCAGTCGCAGCAACGCGGTGCCATAATGGGCCCCCCGGATGGCCGGGGAGCGTTTACCGAAAATAAACGGCATTCTTATCTGAAAATAAAGACCCCCCCACCCCCACACCCCCTGCCGCCCCTCCTCTCCCCTCCCTCCCATCACATTCAAACATAAAGCGAAATGGAACACTCGCCTCAGAGTTTGCCCACATTTGCCGCGGCGTGATGTAAAGTGGAGGGGACGCGGCGGAGAGAAGAAAAAGCAATTATGGCGCCGGGAAACAGATGCCTGGACGGATGGATGGACGGACAGAGGGACTGGTGGGGGTGGAGGGGGAGGGGGAGGGGGAGACGTCGCCCGGAGCGTCACCGCTGCCGCCACCGCCGCTCAACACGATTCAGTCAGAGCAGAGCAGCGTGGCGCTATCAACCTTTTCATCAGCCTCTAAATGCCAGGCCGTGTTTGGCGGTGGGAACGCGGTCACGCTGGGGGGAGGGGGGGGGGAGGGAGGGAGAGGGAGGGAACGAAAACACGTCGGAAGAAACAACAATTTAATTAAAAAACAAAAAAATAATTTAGGAGGGCGGTGCTGAGGCCAAACTGCTTGGCCATCTAAACCAGGGGTGGGCAAACTTTTTGACTGGTGGGTCACAATGGGTGCTAAGATTTGACCGAGGGGGGGCGGAGCAGCAGCAGCAGCAGCAGCAGCAGCAGCAGATGGATGGAGTGTTTTTGTGAGGCACCTCATAGGAGGAAGAAATAAATCATGGGATGTGTAGAAAACATGTGCGTTAATGTCTGTTGAAAGTGAACACAGGCAAAGTTTCAACAAAATCAGTGTCTTTGAAGCCCCACGGTGTGTAGCTCTTTATTGCAGTGACTCTTAAAACACTGAAAAAATGGATGAAATGCAGCTATGCAGCTATTTTATGGCTTACTGACTATACACATATATACATTTCTTCAATTTCAGCAGGCCGGATTAGGCATTCGTCCTTCTGAGAGTTGAAAGGTGAATAATCCCAATCATTCTTAAAGGCTGGAGCTAAATTTAGTAGCACTTGTTGTTTGTTGCCAACTTGACCCCCCCCAACCCCCAATCCTCTCCAAATGATGTCATTTCTTTATTTTATTTTTTAGCTGAGAGGAGCGCTAAGCGCTCCAACAGCTACGGCTACACCACGGGGTCAAACTGTCCAGATCGTTTAAACACAGTAACTGAATTTAGTCGCGTTTTTACACCTTTTTTTTTCTCGGTTTTTAGCTCTAGAAATGAGCTGTTAGCTCTTTGTCTTTACCTTTGTTGTGTTAAAATATTTGTTTTTCTGCAGTTTATTTTAGCTTAGCGTTGCTTGCTAGCTGTCGTGTTAAAGTGTTGTTTTTAAAAAGTATTAGAAAGACATTGGAGAGCTGGTGAAGTAGCAGCAGCAGCAGTTGTTCAGGCTTTAGTGTCTTTGTGCTTTCTGTCCCAGGTCTCGGATCAATTAACATTTAGCGCGGCCCATTGGATTTTTGATTATCAGAGCTGAAAGGGAGGGGATTGATTGGCCGCCGAGGTGGCCCCTGCCCCTGACGATGGCCCGGCCCAATGAGGGAGGAGGAGGAGGGGGAGGTGGAGGAGGGGGAGGGGGAGGAAGAGGAGGCCTGGTGGAACATTGAGCTTCTTAAGTATCTCCTGGCCTTCGCCATCGATTGTCACGCTGCAGGGAAAAAAAACCTTCAACCCAACAAGTCATTTAATCTTTGCATCGAGCCGCCCAATCAGATTTGACTGAAGCTAGAAAAACCTGCTGCCGGGTCGTAAATCACCACCACCGGGGCTGGAGATCAGGAGCAAGTTCTTGTCCGTCTGGGACAGTTTTTCTTTTTCTTTGACCGAGTGAGAATTGAAAAGGCTTCTGCGGTCACATGACCTGCTAGAAGCAGCAGTTGCTTCACTTCCTGGAGTCGATTGAAGCCGTTTTGTGTAGCTTAAAGGTTGTTGGTGTGTTGATGAACGTCAGCCTCAATAGTTTTTCATCTTCTAGCGCAGTGGTTCTCAACTGGTGGAGTCTCAGAACCAACTATTTCTTTCCATCTGAACGCTTGCCCACTTTGTCATGTCTAGTAATGAAATTCTTAAAATGATTGAATTTAATTGTGCGTCCTGCAACATTATCTCTGGTGATATCTATATTTTAAAATCCCTTTTTTTAAACAAAAAGGGAAACTGGCCATGAAGCCGTGACCCAATTAAAACAGCTTTGCTACCCACTTTTGGGTCGTGACCCACCAGTTGAGAAACATTGTTCTTGTCATTGTATCTTTATACAAACAGTTTGCTCCCCGTTGTTGCTGTTTTTCTTCAAACAATGATTGACAGTGTAGCTCCTCCGGACTTGCTCACGGCGGCCAAAACGTAATAACAGGCAACATCTGGACCGTGTGACCTGCGAGAAGCCACGTGTTTGACTGGTCAGGGCTGTTTGTTCCATATCTGTCGAGCGTTAAACAGGAAGTTGGTCAGCAGGGCCACAGGACGAAGCTTCAAAAATTCCACCAATCATCACATCAGACGTTTTGTCTCGTTGACGGTGAAGCCGACAAGCAGCGTGTAGAAAATCTTTGAGCCCCAACTTGAACCGAGTTGCGGAAGGGAGGGGGAAAAAAATGAAAAATTGGATTCACAACAAAGAAGAAGAGTGATAGGGGCGCCCTCTGTAGGCTGCTTAATAAAGGTACCGTGTTGGGACAGACTCGTGTGAAGCCAGACAGACACGCTTTTTGTCGGCGTCTGAAGGAGGTAATTGATGTGGGAGTTTTTTGCAGAATGTGTCCCGCCGTCTTGTCCCTAAGAGTGTTTGCCAGGTTCCAGGAGGAGAAAGAGGAGGAGCAGGAGTAGAGGAAGAGGAGGAGAAGAGGAAATCAGATTGAACAGCTGAGACGTGCAGCAGCAGCAGCAGCAGCAACAGCAGCAGCAGCAGCAGCTGCTGTAGGTGTGGCAGGAAAATCCCTCAAAGTAATTTCTGCGTTGTTCTGTTATTTGCTTTCGCTCTGTCAGTCTGTATGGTTGAAGAATCCAGTGAGTGAGAATTCAGCGACTTGTTGGTTGCTGCTCCGTCCTCCAGCAGCAGCTGCTGCTGCTGCAGCTCCAGCTCCGTCACTCGGAGCGTTCGCACATCCATCAACCTGCATCGCCCCTCCGCAGGTGTGCCAGGAGACACTAATGACTGTTGTTAGGCAGCCCAAAAACATCCCCCTCCACCCCCCCCACTTTAGGGCCCATGCATGTGAAGGCACCCAGGTTGACCTTTGACCCCACCCTGGCCGTAAAGCCGCGCAGATAAGTACAGGTTAGCCAGGAGAATGGGGACGAGCTAATTAGATCCTGGAGCCTCCTCCTCCTCCTCCTCCTCTTCTCTCCGTCTCAGACTGGTTTCATCATTACATTCTCAATCACTGCTGGTGCGATTGGCTGAAATTGGGTTAGCTCCGCCACCTCGCATTAGCCACACGGAGGCGCCGCGTGAATCTCGTCCCGTCTTCCAGCCCGCTGCGCGAATGAATCGTTGCCTTGTCTTCTCTGGACACCTCCGTGGGGCCGGAGCAGCAGCAGAAGCAGCAGCAGCAGCAGCAGCCTGGGCCTTATTTTTCTCACAGGAAACGTCTCACTCTGCGCCGCCGACCCTTATTGGATTTATTAGCGAGGGGCTAGCAGTGATTAGTGACCAGTTGAGCCGTCTGGGGGATCAAACAGGCGCTCGTGGTGTCGGGGAGAGCAATCGCTTTAAATTGTGTGACTTGCGGGGTCATGGCAGTGTCGTGCAGTTTCTTACCTCACCTACACACACACACACACACACACACACACACACACACACACACAAACCAGTCGGCCAAAGATTTTGGGATTTTTTCTTCGTGAAAATAGACTACAAATTAGATTAGCTGTCTGAATTGATGCTAAATTCTGAGTATTAAGACGCAGTTCCTGATCGAAAGTGACCAATAGGACTTCAGCGACAGTGTCCAGAGCCAATCAGAAGCATTAAAAAACCCTTTACTTTGAGGGGGGGGATTTGGTGTGCAGTTCTGATCAAACTGCGTGCAGCTTTTATTTTAGCCTAGCAGTGTTTTTGTGTCTTTTCTCTGGACTCTGATTGGTCTGATCACACTCTGACATTGAAAATCTCGGCTGCTTTGTAAAAACAAATCTAGTTGGTCGGTTAGTGCAAAGTTGTGTTTTGGATTGTTTTTGTCTTTCCAAGTCGATGTTACAGTTTCGACAATTTTATTTTATTCATTTTCAGCACCAGTAGCGCCGCTCTAGTGGCGGTTAGCGGCGTGCATGTGACGGACGCGGCGCAGCTGCCTGCCGTCAGGGCCGTCGTGTCTCTGCGGGTCTCGGGCTGAAAGAGCCGTGACAGATCTCTGGCGGAGCATCAGGCAGCGTTTAGTTCTGCCTGGCTGTGTCGGCTAAGAGGCCGTAATGAGGCCGCCGACGTCTCGCCGCCGAGGCCCACTTAGGAGAGACGGATGTGGCGGCGGCCGACCTGAGGGGGGCGCGGTTAAAGGAGCAGTGCAACACTTTGCAAAAAAAGACGAGTCTGGTTTATTTTATTTCATTTAATTCTGGCTTTGGCCAGAAAATTCTCTGTTTGCAGCTTGTAACCAAATTGTATTGATTCTCTCTCTGTCTTCTAGAGTTACTGGGGGAAACAAACAACATAACTACAGCCGCAATGTTTGAGAAACCACATTAAAGTTGTGAATTGTAAAATTTCAATAGTGAGACTGTTGTAAATATTTCTTCGTCTTCTTATTGCTCCACTTTTAGCACCAGCGACGGTCGGTCGCTTGGTGAGACAGTTTCTCGGTTGAAGTCTTTAGAGGTGGACTTGATGAAGCCCCCCAGAGAGAGAGAGAGAGTGAGAGAGAGAGAGAGAGAGAGAGAGAGAGAGAGAGAGAGAGAGAGAGAGAGAGAGAGACGCTCGGAACCGTCTGGGGCCATTGCCACTAACGGCGGAACCTTTTGCTTGATGTTAACGAGGCCACTGTGGTTTTGATTCCATCCGGTGAGAGAGAGAGAGAGGGAAAGACTGAGAGGGAGAGAGAGAGAGAGAGAGAGTCAACAGCCACGTTAACCCTGGGACGCTAGGTGGGGTTTGATGTGGTGGTGAGCGCCGCACTCGACCCGCCGCCGTGGATCCGACATCATTAAGAGAGAGAGAGAGAGAGAGAGAGAACGCCGGCGGTAATGAGCCCTTACCGATCATCCCTCACGCCGTAATTAGCGGCGCTCTTCCCTCCTCCCCCCTCCCCCCGCTCGCCGCTAATGGAGTGAACAAGGCAGAAAACGAGCAACTATTAAAGGGCCGCACATGAATCGCGGCTCCGCCGTGCGGAACCCTTGAAACCTAATCGTCTTCATCATTCAGCGCGTCGACTCTCAACCTCCTCTGGATCGCCGCCACCGCCTCTTCACCGCCGACCTCCGTCGGCCAATCAAAGCAGGACAGATAATCTCCAGGTGGGAGACTTCAAAAATCTGAGGCGCTTGAGTCACTTTTTCTCTCCCCCGAGACGCTGAGAAGTTGGCAGCGCTAAAACTTTGGTGTTTCTGGGATTCTGATTGGTTGGTTGGTTGGATGAATTCCCGCCCACTTTTCTCTGAAGTTTTGGCTTGGCCATAATTGACACACTTCCTGTTTTGGCCCCCATCAGGCTACCGTGAGCAGCTCGCATGCTGTCTTTGCCGCTCTTTTGTACGTTTCAATTTTAGCATCGCGCACTAACAACACTCTCTGTTTGCAGCCTGTAACCAAATTCTGACTGATTCTCTCCACGCTGGTTGTCAACTGATCTTCACCGTCTGTCTTCTGGAGTTACTGGGGGGAAAAAAACTACAAAACTACAGCAGAAATGTTTTAGAAACCGTATTAAAATTGGAAAAAAATTACAAATTAGTATAAAATTGTAAATTTGTCATCGATCTAATTCTTTTTCTTCTTCGGCCTGACATTGGCTCCACCCCCTGTCTGACAAAGCCTCTTTATTCTAGTGGGAAGCTGCAAACAGAGAGCTAAATACTGCTAGCATTTCAGCATTGGTCAGTCGCTTGTTGAGACAGTTTCTTGGTTGAAGTCTACCTGTGGTGAAACAGAGGGGGACTTGATGAGGCCACAAAGCGGTAAAACTTTGGTGGTTGGTGTTTCTGGGATTGTGATTGGTTGGTTGGATGAAGTCCCGCCCACTTTCCTCCGAAGTTTTGGTTTAGGTAGGTTTGACACACTTGGTTGTGGTTTTTGAAGAGTGTAGTTTGATGGTGCGGGAGTTGTTGTTTGTTTGTGGGTTTTGTTAAGCTCATAAAAATCTGTAGCCTGACAATTTCCACTAGAAAGGGAGTTCCTGACCACCAACTCGGTAAAGACACGGAAAATCACCCAAAACCAAGATACGAGGCTCCATCACTTCCAGACAGTCCAGACTGTCCTGGTTCTGTGTTGCGCAAAACATTTTTTTCACCTCCTTCCAGCTGATCCTGAACCGTGAGAGAGAGAAAGAGAGAAAAACATGAGCACGAGGTCAAAGGTCAAAGCTACATAGCCCCGGAGATGGGCGGGCCTCTACGGTCGTCGCCAGCATGCAGCGATGAGTTTGACAGAGGGGCGGAGACGTGCAATGGCCTCCTGGCCGCGGGCAAGGTCGCGCAGGCGATTGGTCACATGATCGAGGGTGGGCGGGGTCAAGGTCGAGGGTGGGGGGAAGGGGTGCTGACAAGGAGGCGATTCATGGCTTCACGCGGTGTCATGAGTGTCAACGTTCGGGGCTAACGTGTAACAGGCGAAATGCAGACACACACACACCAGACTGCGTCAATTACCATTCTGTAGGAGCAGAACAATTAGCCAGCTGGCTTTTATGAAACAAAGCGATTATTGCTGTGCCAATAAGTCAGATTTTTGGGGTAATTCCGGCTCATTTGCTAGTCTTTGGCTAATTACCCCAGCAAGACTTTCAGCGCATCACATTACCAGTTATTAATCGGACAAATCTGGGAGGTGGGGATCGGGGGGTCTCGGCAAACTCCTGAGCTCCACATCTGGACCGAGTGTCACTCAAGATGGAGGACAGACTTTTCAGCGAGTGTTAGCGATGAGCAGGAACGTTCAGTCTGTTTAATGACGACGACAAAGGCCGATAAAAAACAGCTTTTCCAGATGAGTGTGCAATACTCTGCAGAGAATCACTCCACAGGGAAGTCCATATTTCATCCAGCAATACACTAGCAGTCAAAGGTTTAGACGCACCCTATGAATTTAATGTCTTTTCTTTCATTTCCTTGACTGTTGACAGTGCAGTTTCTCACTGAAGGCATCAACACTACGTATGAACACACATGGAATTATGGAGGAGGCAAGAAAATGTAAAATAACTCAAACACATTTTATAATTATAAATATATATATATATAATTTATAATCTTCAAAATAGCCACCTTTCATAAAAAGCCTCATTAGCTATTTAACGTGTTTTCTTTGCTGCATAATTACATATATTTTGCTCATATTTTTCATGTCTTCAGTATGTATCGACAATGTAGAAAGTAGTAAAGATAAAGCAAAAACATTGCATTAGATACTGTGTCCAAACTTTTGACTGGTAGTGTACGTCCCCGAACAGGTTAAAGCTGAAAATGTTAGCATGTAGCAGTGTGAATTGCTGGTGGGTCAGCCTGAAGGAGATTTATTTGCACTAAACAAGTGCTTTTTTCTCTGAAGCCGTCTTCATCTGGCTAATGTGAAGCAGCGACTCCTGATTATTGTCACCCGGCTTTACTGTCCCCGGCCTCGGCACCGCTGGTGCTGCTGCCCTCTGGGGGTCAGCCAGGGTTCATCTTGAAATTCAGATTAGTTCTCCTCCTCCTCATCCCAACTCATCTGACAAGTGGAGCTCCTGCGGGAGGTTTCCATTCTCCTCTTCATCACAGCAGAAGAAATGTGATGAGAGCTGAATTTAGGCCCGACCGCCTTGTTATTGTGTACACCAAATATGGCTTGTATTGCACACTTGTGTGTACAAATATGTTGTGGCTTATCACGATTGAGGTGATTTCATTCATGTATCATCTGGGAGACCCTAGAGATCCATTTTTGACAGGAAACGCAAACACAGCATTTCAAAATAAACAAACAGACACAGCGAAGAAGCAGCCTGTGACCACTCATCTGGTATCTAATGACAACCTGACAACGGTCCTCTCTGGACTTGAATGTAGCTCCTGGATTTGGACGTTCACTAGTTACCGGTAGTTGGATGATTTATGTTCGATAACGTTGAGGGTAAAACGGTTTCTGGTCTCTGATTCTGGTTTCTATCTGTGGTTCTGGTTTCTGATCTCCGGTTCTAGTTTCTGGTCTCTGGTTTCTGGTTTCTATCTGTGGTTCTGGTTTGTGCTCTCTGGTTTCTGGTCTCTTGGTCTGGTTTTGGTCTGTCATTTCTGGTCTGTCATTTCTGGTCTCTGGTTTTACTTTCTGGTGTCTGGTTCTGCTTTTTGTCTCTGTTTTCTGATCTCTGGTTTCTGGTTCTGGTCTCTGGTTCCGGTTCTGTTTTCTCGTATCTGCTTCTGGTATCTGGTCTCTGATTTCTGTCTGTGGTTCTGTTTTCTGGTATCTGGTTCTGTTTTCTGTCTCTGGTTCTGTTTTCTTGTATCTGATTCGGTTTTCTGGTATCTGGTTCTGTTTTCTGTCTCTGGTTCTGTTTTCTTGTATCTGATTCGGTTTTCTGGTATCTGGTTCTGTTTTCTGTCTCGGTTTTCTGGTTTCCATCTCTGTTTTCTGCTCTCTGGTTCTGTTTCTGTTTTCTGGTCTCTGCTTTCTGCTCTCTGGTTCTGGTCGACGTGGCCACCGCCGATTTTTCTCAGCCCGTCAATTTCACTGTATCGTGGCGCCGAGAGAAGAATTTGCGAGAGTGTGAGTCCAGAGTGGATGTCAGGCGTGGCGGCCTGGGCCTGGACTTGAGGTGGGCGCAGGTCGGCGGGGGCCGGGAGAAAACAGGTGAAGGGGTCATTAAAAGGCAGCTGTTGCCCCCCTTCAATTACAGCCGCCGAGCCGGCGAGGGTCACGGCTCCGGAGGGGCCGCTGGAGGCTAATCACAGGCCGTTTAGGGCAGAGCCACCAGCAGGGGGCGGAGCCATGGCCAGGTGCCACGCTGCAGATTCTTCTCAGCTCAACAAACACACAAAACAACAAACTTTTGTTTGTTTTGTGTGTTTGATTTGAACAACAAATTTTGACTCACGATCCGAGCGTGTTGGTGGGTTAGTGTTGTAGTCAAGACGGCACCAACTGAGACCAAGACATTATCAAGACTCGAGTATCGAGATCAAGACTAGACCAAAAGTGTATACATCAAAAAATAACAACAAAACAGAATAAATGACACGTATTCAAGTTGACATTTGACATAAATGGAACAGCAACATTTCCGTTTAGCAAAGTATCCTTCAATAATTTGCAGCTTTACCAGCGAGTTGCAACAATTTTCAAAAAAAACAGCTTTGCTTCATACAATCACAAAATATAAAAGAACTAGAACTAAGTGGGCGTGTCACTGTGGGTGTCACAGAGCATGACCAGGCACCGCTGGATTCCTTTTTGTTTGTCTTTGCAATGTTGGCTAAGTCTCGACCGGCCTTGATGGAAAAATCCCAAGTCCATCCCGTCCGAGACCAGCCTGAGACTCTTAAGAAGTGGCCTTGAGACCATGAGCGTCTCAAGTACTACAACACTACAGCACGTCCTGCTAAAATTGAAGCCGCGGATGCTGCTCTGGTGCTCAGTTTTACCACAACCTGGACGTCATTTCCTCATCAGTTTAGGATGGCTTCCTCTGTCACCATCCAACTACAGAGTTGTTGGAGAGTTGTTCCAGGTCTGTGGTGACACTCGTACACAAACAAACTGCACACCGGGACCAACCCATGGCATCCTGACACTTGCTCCCCAAAGCATTGTGGGACTTTAAGGTCAAAGATGATGCTGATGTTTAAAAAAAAAAAAAGAAAAGCCAATGGATTGATGAATGAGCGATGGTGACGCATCGTCCTGCCGCCACCGCCGCCGTCTGTCTCGTGGCTGTTTATGATGCGGCAGGGAGGAAACGTCCCTGAGCCGAAGGTTAGCCGCCGCTGTTAGCTCGCAGTTAGCACACCGCCGCCAATCAATCCGTCCGCCTCCGCGTGCAAATTTACAGTACAGGAGGAGAAACCCACCATGCGCCACGGAGCATATTTACTGCCACTTTCCTCCGTGTGTGTGTGTGTGTGTGTGTGTGTGTGTGTGTGTGTGTGTGTGTGTGTGAGAGCCCTGATGAGCTGGGAATATTTAACAGGCGTCGTGTGTCCGGGTTTCCTCTTGAGGATCTCTTTTTTTTCTTCTTCTTCTTCTTTCTCTTTTTTTCCTATCCTGTGGACTCAGAGGTTGAGGGGTGGGGGGTGGGGGTCTTTAGTAAATGAGGCTGTCCGAGCCCACAGGTCTGGGGGGGAGCATAACGACACTAAGACAAGCCGCTCCGAGGGTCCGTCAGCGGGTCGCCGAGGGTCAGGACGATGCATAATTGAACATCGCTGGAACCCTGCTAGCCTGTGTGCTACGCTCACAGTCGGACCCGGGGCCTCCTCTAGGGGTCGGCGCCACCACTTGACATAGATACATGTTTGTATCGATGTATATATGTATGTATGCGAACTTGTATGTATTTATGCATTGTGTGTACGCTGATGCAGAAAACCAGGGGGCTCTGCGCTGATTAGCGGCTCCGCTATCTCTGTGCGTGTGTGTGTGTTTGTGTGTGCACGCGGGCAGGCGGGGGTCCTCCGGGACCACAACTGGAGCAACAACACAGAGCCGAGCGCCGACATCTTCCCGCCTCCAGGGCTCCTTTCTTGGGCGAGGAAGTCGGTGGCCCGGACACTTTGTGGCTAATTTGATTAGCGGCAAGGAGGAGCAGAAAAAAAGACGGGGGGAGGAGGAGGAGCCAGGAGGGGGGTTGTTTCCGCTGCGTGAACCCACCTGGACCCAGGCAGGCAGGCAGGCAGGCAGGCGGAGCTGAGCGAGCTGAGACTGATGAACTGCTGCAGGTTGATGTGCAGTTGATGATGCTTTGGTTTTCTTAGTTTTCTTTGTCTCGCTGCTGCTTCGTGACGGCTGATGTCAATATCACCTCTGGTCCAGCTGGCAACGGAAACATTTGCTCCAAACGTTCACAAGTTTGTCCTCATCACTCAGTGAGATCAAGTTGGATGTATTCGACTAAAAAGCCCTTTTTTTACCCTTTTCCTGAAAAAAAGAAAACTTTTTCCAGGCATGAATTTTCACAGAATGGCGGTTAATGATTTTTCTTTCCCACGATACGTGTTGCGCTAATATGATAGATATGGTGTGTGTGTGTGTGTGTGTGTGTGTGTGTGTGTGTGTGTGTGTGTGTGTGTGTGTGTGTGTTTGTTTCAAGGGTCTTTGGGGATCTTCGTTTAAGAAGTGGGTCAACTGCTTTGCAGATCAGGCCGCCTCGTTAGCATCGAGTGTGTGCTCGCGTGCACGCACACACGCACACACACACACACACACACACACACCTCAGGCCCTCCGGCTGTAATTGGCAGCAATAAAAAAAATTACACACAGGCTAATTAGCAGCTCACACAGCTTGGCACACTGGAGTTGTGTGCACTTTGATGTTTGTGTGATGTGTGTGTTTGTTTGCGCCACTGAAATAAAGAAGAAAAGGAAGAGAATTCTTCCCTCGCTGCAAGTCATAACATTTTTATTTATTCAATGTCAGCGTTGGGAATCTGCTGCTCCCGGTCGCTGCTGTTCACACATGAACACGAAGCCCAGGCAGATGTTGACACCACATCAAATGTTATATGGGAGAAAAATAATTATTTTCTGTAATTTATATGCACATGTCAAAGGAAATGACCTTCAGCTTCTTGTGGATGGGTTCCTCCCTCACACAGTCTTCTTTAGATAGGTGTAATGCTGCCCTCTGCTGGCCAATGTCTTTTTCTTTTTCCCTTTTCACCGGATCATTTTATTTTCCCCTAAAATACTAAAGCTTTTAATAAACTTGAAATTGATTGAAGAGAAATCCCTTAGAACAAATAATTATGAAGTTCAAAAGAATGTTGCGTATTGAACGATGGAAGAGGCCTCGACACATGAATTCATGAAGATCTATTTTTATTTATTGAGCTTTTGCATTTTCTCACTCTGTTTTTGGCTATTTTATCATGGGACAGTCTGTGCTACCTCAGAACAGTCCTCCCAGTGAGTTCACCGGTACCAATACCTGATCGTAGTGGGTATCAGTACCGGTAAACAAACTGGTACTGATACCAGGGTTGAGCACTCCAGTCAGACTCGTAAAATATGTGCAGATACCACATCAGTTGCAGTTGTATATGTATATATATGACAGTTTTGTTAAATCTGTGGTTGTACTGCAGTGAAACTTGGAACAGTCTCCCCATGTTCTCTAGAAAAGACATTCTGAGGAATGTTGTACAAATAACACATCTGTGGTGAAGCAAATCAAACTGTATGATGTGTGACGGTCTTCGTGAGGACTGAAATACAAGGACTTGTTCGGTAAAAAAAATTAAAAAAAATAAAAAAATAAGTGGTGTCTGTGCGACATACTATTGTAGTGTATGTGCTAAGAAGGGGGTTCTGGTGGCTTTAGTGCTGATTGAAGCATTTTGGGGGATTTCTTTGTCCCTAGAAAAAAAACAACATATGAAAGTATTTGTAATAGTGCAAAGGTTTTTATTGTGTTTTCCTGATGGTACACAGAGTGAGAATGTCAGCGAGTCATGTGACTGAACTACCCAAACAGGAAACCAGTGGACTTGGCCTGAGTCCAATCACAGCCTTTTCTTCAGCGGGGAATCCGAGCAGTAACAGCAGGGAGTCCTCAGTCTTCAGTTGGGAGTCACAGCTCGTTTCCACCCACTGCACCTGTGTCAAGGTGAGTGAAAGCTACTCAATTGTATATTTTACCTTGTTTACCTACTGCATGAGTCAGAGTTTCTTCTATTCACGTAAAGACAACCCAGAGCACTACAAAAACAGAACAAAAAACCCAGATTACTTGTTTTGCCTTTCCTCTGCTCATTTGTAAGATAAAGTAAAACCTACAATCAATACAAAGCGAAATTCAAGCAGCTCTGTTTACCGACGCCAGGCTGAGCTTCTGTTTTGCTAGTAGTTAAACATTACATTGAGCAACGAGCCAACCAGGAAGCGGATCCAGGTGTGGCTGGTTGCTCCTCTGTTGTTCCTCCTCTTTGGTTCTGGACTCTGAACCTTTTGCTGTCCCCGCACAGTTGGACAGCGCGGCGGTGGAACCATGTTGGAGGCCAGAGGAGCCGACTACAGCCACGCAGTTCTGCTGGGAACCAACGTCACAGACAACAAAGGTCAGTTCGTCTCTCAAGCGTCTGTTTGTGTGACACGGTACAGCATCAGCGCAATGAGAGCTGCGACGCAACCATCGGGTCGTCTAACCTGGCAGCTAAACGCCTGATCCAGGCCGACCACCCATAGAAGCTTTGTTTTTCTCAGTGTGACATGAGAGAAAGATGACATGTGACTTGTTGAATAAAGATTGGAAGATTTCTATTTGTCACGTTACAAGGCAGTAAAATGGTGGTGTGGCTGGCAGAACTTTGTGCATTACAAGGAATAGAGTGTAGGAATGGATTTAAAGTTATAATTAATAAATACAAGTTTTACAAAAATACAAAGTTAAAAGATTAATAAAAAGTACAGATAATGCCGTTTGAAGTGTTGCACAATGGTATACAATATAGTATAATTAGTTGCATGACTTTTGAAACTTAATATATAATTATATATTGCCACACAACCCTGACAATGGTGTGCGCCTCCTCCAGATCTTCTTCCTCTTCCTCCTCCTCCTCCCCCTGGGATGGCCTGCAGCCAGGCTGCGTGCCGCAGGAACACGGTCAAGGAGCTGCTGATGATGAAACGACAGGTGAGTCACAGCTTCAACATGTACAGACAGAACAACAGCAAGGCAGCCAGTCGGGTTTGGATTTCTTTAATCTCTAGTTTTGGTTTTACGAGGGCAGACGCGTGTAAAAAGGCGGTGGTATGAGGAAGAACTTTTTAATCCTGACTGTTTCCTGATTGTGCCAACAACACGGTGTCCCTGCCTGCCAGGGGTGGAACCTGTCGAAGGAGGACGAGTCCGGGCCTGCCAAGCTGCTGCGCCTCAGCAGGGACGTCCTCCCGCTTTGTCCTCTGGAGCTGCTGGGTCACATGACACCACCACTGCCACCCAGCACTGAGGCCAACGTGACTCTGTTCCAGTGGCAGATCCAGCAGGAGGAGCAGCGGATGGGAGGAGTTCCCCTGGAGCTGCTCAACTCGGCTGACGGAGACGGAGACACGTGAGGACGTTTGCTACTTTTCACTGTGGCAGCAAGCCAGCAAGTTTGTTTCAGTGAATGGAAAAGAAATGTGCTTGCAAATGCAGTGATGGAGTGGGCAAATTAGCCAGCCAGCCAAGGTTTCTGGTAGCCAGTAAAACACTGGTGAAATAATCTGTAAAAAAAAAAAAAAAAAAGAAAAGAATTCGAACTGTCCACGTGGATGCAAACAGTTTATTTTTTCTTCGCTCTCTGCCAGGTTCCTTCACATCGCTGTGGTGAAGGGCCGTCGTGCTCTGGCCTTCGCGCTCGCCGCCAGGATGTCCACCAGCGGCTGCCTGGACCTGAAGGAGCACAACGGACAGGTGCGATTGGCCGACACGTTGTTGATCTGTGAAAGTAGCAAAGTGGTGACCTCTGATTGGCTCTCCTCCCGCCCTCAGACGGCCCTCCAGCTGGCCGCCACCACGAACCAGCACCTCATCGTTCAGGACCTGCTGTCGCACGGCGCCCGGGTCGACACCCGCGACCTGTGGGGCCGCTCGGCGCTGCACGTGTGCGCTGAGAAGGGACACTTCCTCAGTCAGTCTAGCGCCCTCTGTTGGGAGAAACGCTTGACAGCAACAGTCATCTGAACTCTGTAGCTGCAGCTTCTTGGTGTCATTGAACTTCAAGTCTTTGTGGGTGGGGCCTAGAGCTGGGCTTCCTATTGGACAGAGAAAAGTGACAATGTTAGTGTGTTCAGACTGAACTTCAGTGTCAATTAGGCTTAAAGTCTTTGACATATAATATAAATTCATGTGTGCTCTAAGGTTTTCCAACAGTGCCATCTGCTGTTAATATTTGGAATTGCTCACAAGGTAAAAAGGGTCAGAATTTGTCAACCTGTTTGTGTGTCTTGTTTCTGCAGAGCATCTGGGGAACTCTGATGGGCAGCAGGCAGCAGGTGGACGTGGACATTTTTAACTACGATGGTTTGTTAGATTCTACATCGTTTGTTAAAATGACAGTGATTTCTTGTGGCTGCTTTGTCAACGGTCTCTCCTGGTCTTCCGCTCCTTCAGGTCAAACGCCACTGCAGGCTGCCGTCCAGACGCACAACACCGTGGTCAAGGAGCTGCGGAAGCAGGACTCGCTGCCGCAGAAGATGGAGCTGCTCCAGAGGAAGAAGGTCTACCTGGAGTGCATCAAGATCCTGCTGCTCATGGGAGCTTCTGCTGGGACCAAGGTCGGTAGCAGACCAGGACGGGTCCGAGTTCTCCTTCAGGTTGGAGCTGGGCAGCCAGGTTCTTGACGACTTGTCTTGTGTGTCTGCAGGACCTGAAAAGTGGGCGGACCAGCATCCACATTGTGTGTGAGGAGGCCAACGTGGAGTTGCTGAGTGTCTTCCTGCAGCAGCCATCGTCTCCGTCCTTCGTCAACACCGCCGTGAGTGGTTTGGACCTCACCGCCCACGTTGGGAGGCAGGCGAAAGGTCTTTGTCACTGACTCTCTGGCTCCCTCTGGTGTTCCAGATGTTCAACGGCAACACGGCACTGCACGTGGCCTGCTCCCTGCAGGGTCACCGGGGTCAAGTGGAGGCCGTGAAGCTGTTGCTGAGACGGGGGGCCGACCCGACCAGCAGGAACACTGAGAATGAGGTGCCGTCCCAGTTGGTGCCTGAAGGTCCCACCGGGGAGAAGGTGAGGGATGGAGGTCACTTAATAGAGTCACTTGCACGTGTGCACGTGTGTTGATGTTGTGTGTGTGTGTGTGTCTGCAGGTGCAGTCTCTCCTGAAGAAGCATATGTAAAGTTCCAGACCACCGTCAGTTAGACGGTCTGATATGTTAGCACATTTGCCAACTGAAAGGAGGCAGATTTTGGTTGTTTCAGTGAAATATTCCACATTGTTCATTACTGTGTAATGTTTAGGTGGTAGGTGTAGATGTAATTAGAAGGATTTGGTGGGAGGGTAAATGTTGGGCTGGGCTGCACTTCATGCAACTTTGTGTTTTATCAGATATACTGTATGTAATCTAATGCATCTAATCAGTACTAATATTCACATTGATTTAGCCTTGTGTTGTCGCTACCATGTTTAGCTGTAGAAAAAATACCTTTTTCCACCTTGAAATATTATGACTTTTCCTAAAGGGACCCCATCATTAGAAAAAGTGGGAGAGAGAGTAAAATAGACACTTGAAGCTCAGTGGTAGTTTGTGCAGTTTAATGGTGTTGAAAGATGAACCACCAACATCATCTGGGAGGACACACCAACAAAGTCCAGTAGAAACATAGAAAAAGGTGAGAGTGGAAAAAGTCTTTGTCGTCACGTCCCCACGTTTGCTCGGCTCTCTACTTCTTCTTCTTCTCCTGTGTGGTGGTGGTGGTGAACCACTGGTCCAGCAGCTTCTTGCTGTAGTAGATCTGCCAGCCGTGGACCTGCACGGCAATGACGACCACCAGATAGAGGACCGACACCGCCGAGAAGCCAAAGATGAAGCGGTGGGCCTTGCCATGGCGGTAGAGCTGCTGGGCCACTGGGAACATCTCCATGGAGCCGTAGATGAGGGGAGCCACGCAGAAGAGGCCGCCGCTGATCATGGAGACCACCAGGTAGCTGATGTTGTTCCTGGGCAGCGCCAGGAAGCTGAAGACTGTGGGGACAATGCTGAGGAGATAGGGGTACTCCCATTGGTACGGAGACGCCACCACCCTGTGGGACACCAGATTCAGCTGGCTGACCACCACCTGGAGGGCAGGAGCAGGAGAGCGTTGGATACTGGACTTCATTGTTTGTCTTTCATGCTGAACGTTTCGTTGGTGACAAAGATTCTTTTCAGGCTTTCAGATGATGGCCCCAGCAGGACTGTGAATGCTGGAGTGGAACACAGTGGTGAGCTGTTAGTTTGTATCCACTGTCTTCTACTGTGGCCACCTTATCATTTCAACACAAACCACTCCAGCATTCACAGTCCATCTATCAGTTGGGTGCACTGTCTGAGACTCCCAAAGCAACGTACACCCCTGAAAGAACAAGATGCTGTGACTGACCTGAGCTGCCATCAGCACCCAGATGAGCACGTGGACAATATTGAGTTTACGGATCTCTGACTTCAAGGCAACACTGCAACAAATAAAGAATAGAAGGTTCGATGTCAGTGTCTTTTTATGCGCACACACACACACACACACACACACACACACACACACACACACACACACACACACACACACACACACACACACACACACACATATAGAGCCTCGATAGAGAAGATACACCAGGATGTTTGGCTGACTCCTATGATTCAGCACACACAGCTAAGTGCGATCATAATATCACAAAGCTTTGTTTTAAAAAATGTTTACTTTTTAAAAAGCAATCTTAAAGACCTCATTAATTCTGTAATGATGGGCGCATATTGCACACTTGATATTCATTCTCTAGAATCACATTCAAGGCAACAACTCTCAAAGTCAACCAAAGGGTTCATCCTGACTGCTTTTCCTTTGCAAATGTTGAGCTTGTGTAAAAATAGTACTTTCATCATTTTTATTGAGTATATAGAAAGTAATGATTGGTAGACCATCATCCTCTCAGTAATCTTGCTTCTTATCTTAGGGCATGGTTCCACTGGCTCTTCCTGAGTGTGGGTGGAGTTCCAGCTCTACGGCAGAACGAAGGTCCCTGGACGTTTGTTGTGCCTTCCGTGTCCCCTGAATCATAGCTTTTACTTTTTGTTTTGTTTCAGTCCACACAAAGCAGCGCCAGCTCTATTCAACCGGTGCGAACACACCAGCAGCGTTAAAAGAGCTAAAAGCAGGGAAAATTAAGAGGCAGAATCGCAGAGCAAAACTCTCAGCCAATCAGTGGCCTGCTCTGTGCTACGTCACCACTATGGTCCCTGCTCAGCCCGCTTGGAACCCCAAGGAAGCAGAGAGCAAAATGCTAAGGGTTGGAACCGTGTAGCGGCCACTGGGAATGCGAGCCAACCAGTGGAAACACGCCCTGAGATGTTTAGCCTCGTTTCCAGGGTTGTATCAGCTTTTTGACGCAGCTGCACAAACTAACAGTATTCACTTATTTCTCACATTTTAGTGGCTAATGCTGGAGACATTTAACTTGACTGTTAACTTTAAAATACAATCATCCAGGTTTTATTAAATTTATATTCACCAAAAACAAAGAGATTGTAAAGGAATTAACTGTTAATTAAGATGTGGAACTGTTTTACATGCTCTCTGAAAATAGAAAAGTATAACTTTAATGATAGAATATTATGATGGTTCACTCTCTGACTGATGTGGATGAGGTGTTGGGTTCATAGAAACCATCTAGAAATATGAAGCCAATTCGAGGAACTACTGAAAAGATGTCAATCGAGATTGTTTACATACTAAATGAAAATGATGAAATTACTATTTATTTCGACAAACCCCTACAAATACAAACATTACATTACACCCACACTAAAATATATAACCGCAAACATCTCAACAAACTACGACATCACTGGACAGTAAAAGCAACATAGAAAAGCAACCTCATCTGATAGTGCAGAGCAACGCGCTCCCGGTGCTGGAAGTCGCTGCCGTCTGTACCCGCCGCTCTGGGACCTTCTCGAGAAGCCATGTTGACAACCTGCAGCACAAAGAAGACATCACTTTCAATCACACATCCTCTCCACAGGCACAATATGTTCCGCTACTTAAAGTGTCAACTACACAGTCAAACATGTCACATTCCAGTTTCACCAAGACACAGTAATGACTGCAAAAAGCCTCAAAAGACCAGACAAAGCGGCCTTTTCACTTTCAAGAGCTTTTAATACTCACATTCAGTCATATTGACAGAAAAATGATATTTTTTCAAAATAGCTGTAAAAATATTCCAGATTAATATCATCCTCTTTAAATGAGCCAGTCTTCAAAAACTTATCCTGCCTGTAACACACATCAGAAGCAGCAATATACTGTTGATTCAAAAATGTCAATGTTTCACATGACTATTTCTAAGAGAAAGTAGTTTTAAAAGACCGACTCGTTTGAATCAGAAAAAATGGAAACATACGTTTCACCGCAGTTTTTAAATAAGGTGACAATGAACAAAAGATCATCAAAAACAATGTTGCTGCTAATAATTACAGCCATATAGTAATTGAAATGCGTTTAAGGGAAATCAAGCGTTAGTCGTGTCAATAAATAACAATGAAGTGTTGTGTAAACACACTGGCTGTGTGTTTACACAACTCCACAGTCTTCGTCAAACAAAACAGAAACAAATAAAATAATCTTTATCTTTTTACATTTAACATTTCAATTAAAAAAAACAATTAAAGAGGCAACGCTGCGGAGTAATTAATAATAATAATAATAATAGTTAGTTATTTTATTAACTTTTTCTTTATTAAAAACAAAAACAAAAACAAACAAAAAAAAAAAGACCACTGATCGTCCGTCGTCCGAAACGTCATCTTAACACGAGTATATGATTTTATGTTACACTAAATGCAAGTTCAAACAGGACTGTTCCCCCCATTGCGGATGATTTAGCCAAAGTTTGTATGACCACCGGGCGAATGTGACCTGCATTGAGTCACAATGCCTTGACGAGAGTAAACAGGATGGCACAAATTCACCCGAGTCTCTCTGGGGAACTGAAGGACCCACATTGACTTGTACAGCTAGCTAGCCAGCTAGCTAGCTAATGCTGACAAGCCGCTGTTAACACGGAGGTTTACGAAGCAACGTTACGGCGACGTGACGAAACAATACTGACACTCTCAATACGTGGAAGCAACAAACTGACACTTACGTTTTCAGTATTTCGTCATTAAAATGTTTCGACGCCGAGCGACACACCAAACACACCGCCAACTGTGCAGTTGCGACCTGGAACCGGAAGTGACGTTTTGGTGGACACTTTGTGACCGTTGTGTGACGTCGTCAACCGGGATTGGCCAGAATCTCTCGGCCTGTTTCAGTGCCTGTTGCGTTAAAATTGATGCAAATCATATTGTCTGTTTACATTGTAAACATGTGTTTGTTTTGGATTGTTAAAATACAAAAGAAAATCATGTAATAATAAGTTTCGGTGCGTCCGCAAAGGCCGGTTAGTACTTGCTTCTAATAATAATAATAATAATAATAATAATAATAATAATAATAATAATAATAATAATAATAATAATAACCTCACAACAAGAAGGTCGTGGGTTCAATTCCGGGGCCCGGACCTGGGACCTTTCTGTGTGGAGTTTGCATGTTCTCCCTGTGTCTGCGTGGGTTCTCTCCGGGTTCTCCGGCTTCCTCCCACACTCCAAAAACATGCACGTGAGGTCAATTGAACATTCTAAATTGTCCGTAGGTGTGCATGTGAGTGTGAATGGTTGTTTGTCTCTATGTGGCCCTGCGATGAACTGGCGACTTGTCCAGGGTGTCACCCTGCCTTCGCCCTAAGACAGCTGGGATAGGCTCCAGCAGACCCCTGTGACCCTGAATAGGAATAAGCAGGTATAGAAGATGAATGGATGAATGGATGAATGGATGAATGAATGAACAATAATAATAATTAAATAATAATAATATAAAAACAAAATGAATAATTACACCTATCTTTTAGCTTTACGCTGAATGTGTTTTTCTTTTCTAAAAGACATGACTTCTTTACAAAGTTAGTAAGATGACTCATCATGACAAAATTCTTTCTATTTGGAAAACAATTCAGGGGCAGGTCCGTTTAAACTAACCCCGAGTCATGCAGCAAAGTGCTCTCCTTCCAGTCTGCTCCTCGGCTCAGATTTGACCTCAAACTGAGAAGCAAACATGCACCAGCATTTAAAAAAAAAAAAAAAAAAAAAAAATGCCGGTCAAATGGCAAGTCAGCAACAATAACCAACCACAAGTCAGTCAAGCACCGAGTACTGTGAAATCCATTCTATTGGATGCCTACAAATCACAAACGCAATACGATCGACCTACTTAATAAACCACTCTTATTGAAAGATACAACTCTGAAAGTTCCCGCGCTACACTCATTTGTAGCTGAAAGACAGAAAAAGACATGTAAACTACAAAACTGAATTGATTTAATGAAAAAAAAAAACAACCCTGCAAATGTGTACACTGTGGTTTGATACATCTGTAAATAAATAAACAGCGGCTAGGAGGGGAGATTTTTGGAACTAATTAACTCGCAGGCTTGCAGATTAAGGAAAAGGCTCCGTTTACTGAAAAAAAATAAGAAAAAAAAGCTGAGGTCGCAAACCTCGAAAAATAACCTCCCTTTCGCTTGATTCAATAGTAGCGCACCACGGCCGGCAGAGGGCAGCAACTACATATACAATAAACTCGACATTTTTTCACTCCGTGCTCAAACCAATCGAGAGGCACCCAATCCGCAAGCGTCAGTGATATTTAGATGGCGTCAAGAATACAATATACAAGCAACGACCAGGAGGCAGCCAAGCACCGCATTGAATACATTTTTAAAATTGACCTGTTCGACTTACACTATACGCTGTCTGTGATGAACAATTCATTCTTTTATCGTTGTGATATTGACATAATTGCCGTTTCTTAGATTCTCACTCCTTTTTCCTCAACTACACACTTTTTGTTTTTTAATAGTAAACAAAATTAGAGGCCGCTACAATTTTGTCAGTGGCTATCTACTGCTAGCGGCACAGTTCCTACACAAGTATGGAAAATAGGGAAAAGTAAGAAATTTGGTCAAATAAATTTCCCGTTCTGGTCAAGTATGGTTATTGTATAATATCGGGAAAATATTTGTCATCATTTCAGACATTCACTGCTTTTGAGGTTGTGGAAACTTACTCAAGCAACCTTTAAAAGGTCAACGTTTAAGGCCACGTGACGCTGATGTGCAGCCGAGCCGGGAGGGTGTGACAGACAGGGCAGGTGGGAAGGTCACACTGGGCACCTGGGGGGGCATGTGTTGTGTGTTGGAGCATAATGTAGAAGTCTCACACAATAAAGGAAACAAGAGGTTTTATTTTTTTAATACACAATCATCTCTCCGAACAAATCGTTTCAAAATTCACATAATATGTGCACAGTTTCCCATTAAGTGCAACGCACTATTGTCCAGAATAAAGGTGGAATAAAATACAAAAATTGCACATCCACAGTTTACGACGTTACACAACGGAGGCATATTGAAATTGTTAGGCATGTATTTTTTGAATTATTTGTGTTGTATGAGTTAGTGATGTCTTTACTTAAAAAAAAACCCTCTTCATTTACTGTTAAGACACAATTACAAGTAATCAGTAGTCAAACAAATAAATTACACAGAATACTGACAAGCTGACGACAACCTTTAAAAGGGACAAAACAAAACTAGATCAATAAAGAGTTAATTTACTCGGTGGGGGGTGTTTAGTTTTAGGTTGAAAAGAAATTTGGCACAGTGGGGTGGATCGTCTGCTTTGCAGCAAAACTGAATCTTTATGCACTTCTTCAAAAGAATGGCACAAAAGAGTAACCAAGAAAAACAGGAGATTATGAAGCGTTAGCTGCGAATAAATGCTTTGTACAAAACGTACTAATGAACTTATGTGCCTAAAGTACAGTATACACCTGTAAAGCAAAACAGAAAAGTGATCATTAAAACTGCATCACCCCGCTGTTCGTGGCAATACTCAGAGCCTTTCAATGATATATTGTCTGTAACGTGAAATGGAAAAGGATAAATATGTAAACAGTAGAATTACGACAGCTGAGACATTTGGTTAAAAAAATTAAACTAAACTGTTTACCTTGACCAATGGAGTACCTTTGCAATTGCAGTAGTTTTACCACAAATTTGGTAAAAACAAAACAAAACAAAACAAAAAACAAAACATAACATAACAAAAACTACATTAAAAAAAACAATACACTACTACATTCACCTTGGTGTACCAAGATTACTTACATTGGGTACAAGAGGTAACCAGAAAATGTGGAGTGGACGTATTGGCCGGCGTAGAGTCCTGCCGCCTGGTCGGACGGCAGCTGAATGTGGACAGTGTCTCCGTGCCGAAGCGGAAGAACGGCACTACCCGACGCCTGGTCCAGCATGCCCTTCTTGTACTCGTCGTAGGTGTACATGACCGGCTCATTGTTCTTCATCAGTGCCACCCACACATTTCCCCCTTTGCAGTGGACGTGGTAGGCAAAGTAGTAGATCCCAGATATGCTGCAGGTGAAGACCCCAGTTTGGGGATTGTAGTCCTGATTACTGTTGTGGAGCAGCTTGTCAAAAATGACGGGGGAGCCGACAGGAGGGAAGGGATTGGTGAGCTTTGCTGTGAACGCAGGCATCTCCGAGCCACTTGTGCCGCCGTTGCCTCCGTTCTTTGGCTTATACACTTGCCGTTGGCCATTATATGGGCCAGTTGCAGGAAGGATCTGGCCGAGGTCAGGAGAACTTGAGGGTGGGCCTGGCGGACCCGGAGGTCCAGGTGGTCCCGGCATCCCAGGAAGTCCAGCAGGGCCGCTTAGACCCGGGTTTCCTTGAGGGCCCATGCGACCAGAGAGTCCTGGCTTTCCTTCTCCAGGATAGCCAGGCTTCCCGGAAGGGCCCATTTCACCTTTTTGACCTGGAAGGCCAGGAGGTCCAATTGGACCCCCTGGTCCCATAAGCCCTGGGATACCCTGTGGTCCCTGATAGCCCTTCTGTCCAGGCTGTCCACTCTCTCCCTTTGGTCCAGGTAGTCCTCCGCCACCAGGGGTACCAGGCAAACCTCTCATTCCAGCCTCTCCTTTGGGGCCAATGGGGCCTTGAAACCCACGTGGTCCCGGTTCTCCATCTAATCCAGATAATCCAGGCTGTCCTGGAAGACCAGGAGGTCCCAATTCTCCTTTGTTTCCTGGATATCCTCTAGGTCCTGTGGTGCCATCTTCTCCTTTTGGTCCTTGAAATCCAAGATTACCAGGGGGTCCAATTGGTCCTGGTAAGCCAGGCATACCACTGTGTCCCGTGAGACCGATTACGCCATGAGGGCCTCCATGTCCTTTATCACCTCTTTGACCTGGAGGTCCAGGGAGTCCCGTGTGTCCTTTGTGACCTTTAGGTCCTGGAAAGCCTACCTTCCCATAACCTGGCAAGCCTGGTCCCCCAGGGAGACCTGGAGGGCCTGGTTCCCCCTTTCCACCATAGGGTCCTGGTTGACCCCTTAAACCATCGTTCCCCTGTTTCCCGATTCCTGGCAAACCTGGTGGCCCTGGTGGACCTCTTTCACCTGATGGTCCAATCATTCCTGGTTCTCCAGAAGAACCTGGTTTTCCTGGTACACCCGGCTGACCAGGGGCACCATTGAGGCCAGGATTGCCAATGCCAGGCATGCCCACATTTCCAGGTGGACCTGGTGGTCCACTAGGTCCTTTTAATCCTGTTAACCCGGGTAAACCAAGTCCATTGTCCCCTTTGGCACCAGGTATTCCACGGAGGCCAGACAGACCCTTGAGGCCGGGCTCCCCTCGATGACCAGGCTGTCCGGGTAGACCCTGACCTCCTGCTTTTGAAATCCCTGGAAGTCCAGGAGGACCTGGGAGCCCTTGAGGCCCAGGAAGTCCAATTGGCCCTTCTCTTCCACTAAGACCAAGGTCACCTTTTGGTCCTGGAAATCCAGGTCCTCCAGGTTTTCCTGGTAATCCTGTAATGCCAGGCTTTCCAACTCCTGTGTAGCCTTGAGGACCGGGAGGCCCTGGTTTTCCTGGCAACCCTGGCAGTCCCTGGCCCGGTAGCCCAGGTGGACCTTGTGGTCCAGGTGGTCCTGTTGGTCCAGGAGGGCCCTGAATCCCCTGTAGTCCCTCAATGAGAACTTCTGCACCAGGACCAGGGGGTGGGGGACCTTTGGCACCTCTGGGAAAGGTCTGTCCTGTAGGAAACAAGTGGCGTGGCAATGTTAATCAAGCACTAAACTGGTCCAATTCAAAATGATAGACTATGTTTTCCTTGAACAAATAAAGGTAGTCGTAGAGATAATAAATAAATTACATCAAAATTTTGAAACTCTTGACGCAGACATCACCTTTGCCGCCAGAGAGTGGCCGCTCATTGCCCATCTGCAGAGGGAGCTCTTTCCCGTACGGTGGCAGGAAAGGCAGGTCCTTCCTGTACGGCATCTCATTCCCCATGAACTGCTGCTGCTGCGGCAGCGAGCCCTCATTGTACTGCGGCAGGGGCTGGTGCTGCTGAGGTGGCTGCTTGGGCCCGTAGTAGACAGCGCCGCTGCGGACACCGTGCGGCCAACACAACAGGAGCGTTGTGGCGAGGGGCAAGAAAGTAGGGAAGGACCTGGCCGCCATTATCTGGATGGGAGAAAACACATAAAAACAACAGTTGCAAATTTGATTTGTTACTCAGTATAAATATAATCCATTAATTTCATTCTAAAATCAAACGATCAACTGCTTTTGCGAACAAGAGACACTGTACAGTCAGTTTACAGTCAGAGCCTTGTGGAGGTAGCTGCTCGCCTGGCCGCTATAGGGTTTTTTTTTCCTTTGAACACAGTGACAAGCTGGATAAGGGGATGAATCCAGGAAGTTTGGGAATTGTTCAAGGTTGCACAATGTATTTATATGCACCGGAAAACCAACAACCGATGCAAAGTACCACAAAAAGAAGAAAAAAAAAAAGATCTTCTATGCTCCTGTTACATCTCAGACCTGCTCCATCTCCACCCTGAGCTTCCTGGCTGGGCTGAGGCTGAGTCAGGTGTTGTTGGCTGCACTTCCTGCCCAAGCGGCAGCGGCGGGTGAATGTCGGGTGGCGACCTTTCGCGTCGGCCTGCGGTTTGTAGCACTCGGATGCCGCCTCCCGCTGCCCGGCCGGACACGGTTCGGCCTCGACACCCTGTCGAGCTGAGGAATGTCAGGAGAGGCGCACAAGAGAACAGGGCTGAGACACGGCTTTTAAAAAACTCGGACCTCCGATCAGGTCAAGTTCTGATCGGTTCGTTTGCACACGTACCACCTCAATGAACCTCACCTAATGAAGTAATACGCATGAAGGCAGCAGAGACAGTGGCCAGCAGTTGCCAATATAAACACGAGAAAATATTCGGGAAGCAGTTGTCCCGTCAATGTGTGATCAATTATTACTATTTATTATCCAGTACCCAGAGCACATCGTTCAGGATAAAGAGGTTTTAAGGGGGTTTCTTTCAAACACGGCGGCCACGAACTGTCCAAACAGTCCCGCCTGCCAGCGGAGGAATCCGACTCGACCCGCCGTTTGTTTTGAAATCAGCGGTCAGGACTCGCCGATGTTTCCACTGGAGGCTTTCTGCCGTGCGAAAAGATAAAACATGATATTCCCCCCTTGAATCCTCGAACCGACCGGCCTGATTGGAGGCGTCCCGGCGTCATCAGTCACGCCTCGGTCTGAAGACGCCGTGACGGGCCAAGAGCACGGCGGCGAGGTCACTACAGGCCGTGCGTGTTTAGCTTTGCTGCTTTGGCCTCGACCACAACAAGGGAAGTCTAACGCTCTCTCCCCCCCGAAACATCCTGTCTGGGTTCGTTTCCGCACACAAATGAAAGATTTCACCACCGATATGACAAAGGATTGTGTCATCCGGAGGCTACGACAAGGTTCTTTCAGTGGGAGCAGAACCACCGGCCAAGCATTAGCTCAGCACAACTTAAAGACTGGAAGGCAGTCGGGCAGCAGTTTTGCTTCGAGATTTTTCAAATACTGGGGAAAACTGAGGTCACATTGAGTCCAATCTGAACAAAACATTCCGTTCTGATTCAGAATCACAAAAAAATAAATAAATAAGAAATTCCTGTTTCTTTTACTTTTTGGCCAGTTTACAGCCTGCAACCACAGGTGCGAATCAGTCTGGACTTTCGATGCTAGCGGCTAGCAAGGTAGCTGAGATAAATAGACAGGAAACAGCATGTTAAAAATGAGAGGGAAAAAATGATCGACGTTCCCGTGTCCACAGAACTGTTCCAACATCCTTCACACCCCCACCCACAACCCCAACACAAAGTCCTTCCCAACCATGTTTGGCTCCCCGACGACCCGCTCATACCCTCGCAGCGAGTTCCTCGTCCTCCTCCTGCCAAACCGTGACGACCGCAGCCGGCTCGCCACGGGCCTGTTATCGCCTCCATCTTGGCCCCCGCCGCATAATCACATTTCCATTTCACCGCCGTGTTCCTCACCCCCAACTCACCTCACCCTCGCCCCCCCTGAGTGCTTCCAGATGGGAGGGTTCTGGCCCTCAGTAAACAAAACCTGTGAGGAACACATAGTCTCAAAAAAGGAATCCCAGCACAGCACGTAGCATTGAGCTAACGTTAGCATTGATGCGCCTTTTGCATCTTAAATAAAGATGCTTTGTTCGGTCCAAAAACTTTTAGCAACACTATCTGTTTAGCCTGGTAAGCCTTCTATGTGGCTAACACGCTAACTAGCTGCTCCAACGTCACCGATAGGGATCACATTTGAGCGTCAAAACCAAATGAGTCAAGCCATCATTGGCAAAGGCAATGTGGACACACACAACTGCTGCGGCCGCAGGGTTGTGTTGTGTTGTGTTGCCCGATGGAACACAGCATCGGAATTTGGCCGGGAGTCAGAATCTGAAAGTGAACTTCCAGGCGAGGCCAAAGGTCAAGTCTCTCCATCACACAGCAGCTCGCAGTGACGATGGCGTTTCAATAGGGGGTGCCAAAGCGCACTTTGGAAAACAGGACTTTCCGACCAGACTTCAGTCTTTTAAATTCTTCTTTTTCGCCTTCAACAGGAAGCAGGCAGCGTCACCTGCTCGACCTCCGCAGGCTGGCATTCCTTCGCACCTGGCCGATGCCTCAGAGGCCACGCCGGAGGTCAAGAGGTCATGAGAGGCCTCACCTCACAGAGCCGAGTCCTGTTTATAAGGACACACTGGCAACACACTTTGAAAACAACGCGCCCAGCAACGGTGGGGGGTGGAGCCCCGCTAGCCACATTAGCAACCGCCGTGTTTTGCTTGCCGCTTTTGGGGGTTTGGGAGGAGGCGGGCGAGGGGGTTGAAGTCCTGCCCCCGACCTGCGGCTCGTCCCCTCCCCTTCCTTCTTCTTCTTCTTCTCCCTACCTCCCTCTCGTCCCCTGGACGGTGGAGACTGTTTGTCCGGTCATCACATGTGATGTCCGGCTGCTGCTGCTGCAATTTTGTTTTTAATTTTTTCATGCTGCAGCTGCGTAAACACAACCTGCGTGCAATGAGCGACAAGTCACATGTAGCTGCAACACACACACACACACACACACACACACACAGAAATTAACAATAACCTGCGTGTAATGTCGCCGTGCAGCTCTCGCGCCCTCTTCAGGAAAAAAGGGGGTGTCGGCCTGGTGGTCACATGACCCTTGCTGCATGTCAGATTTCAGAGTGAATCTCTTTCCACTGCGAGCTGCCAAGCATAAACACTTCTTCTTCCCCCTCTGCTTGTCAAAAAAACAGCGACTTGACTTCCTTCCCCTTCTCGTCTTCTTCAAAAAACATCTCACATGTCTGGAGTTCAACTGGAGCTCGGCAGACACCGACTGTGTGAAACCTCCATCACCTAATATGGCCAAATGTGAGCAGGAGCTTGGCTGGAATCTGACTGCTGTCTCACGATCTGACTGAAGCCGCAGCAAAATGAAGCAGCACGGCAGTGAAATTCACCGGAAATAAAAGCCTGAGGGAGGTTTTTTCCCTCTGTATTGACCTGCAGGACGTCACGGCAGAGACGTTTTTCTTGGAGGGAGAAAAACATCCAACATAATTGTGCAAGATCTGTGTGTGCGAGAAGCTGTTTTTTCTGTGTTGCTTTTTCCCCCTCTGGGTTGTGTGACCCTGATGATGCGACAGCCACTTGATGTGCTGAACAGTAAAGTCACCACACACACACACACACACACACACACACACACACACACACACGATTACAGCTGCTGCTACTGTGCAGATGTTTCTGCAGTTTTTCACGTTTTTACGAGCGACAATAAGAAGTCGACAACTGAGGAGTTCAGACAAGATAAGATAAGAGAGAGAGAAGGAGAGAGAGAGAGACAGAAGGAGAGAGAGAGAGAGCGACAGAGAGAGAGGGGTAGAGAGACTACTGCTGCTGCT